>NC_048236.1:8767992-9033941 GCF_002007445.2 Ailuropoda melanoleuca
TATTTATTTGACAGAGATAGAGACAGCCAGTGAGAGAGGGAACACAAGCAGGGGGAGTGGGAGAGGAAGAAGCAGGCTCATAGCGGAGGAGCCTGATGTGGGGCTCGATCCCACGACGCCGGGATCACGCCCTGAGCCGAAGGCAGACACCCAACTGCTGTGCCACCCAGGCGCCCCTCAACTCTCTGTCCTTTGATATGGTTTCCAAGACTTTTAAATATCCGACTGCTTTCTTTTAGAGACCTTTTGGTTTAACAATGACAGTCTCAAAGCAGGCTATTCGAGTTGAACACAGTATCCAAAATGCAGTTTGTCCAGCATATGGGACTATGAGATTGCAATTTCTCCAGAACTAAACACAAGAACTTTACTAATGGGGGGCGCCTGGGTGGCACAGCGGTTAAGCGTCTGCCTTTGGCTCAGGGCATGATCCCGGCGTTACGGGATCGAGCCCCACATCAGGCTCCTCCGCTATGAGCCTGCTTCTCTCTCTCCCACTCCCCCTGCTTGTGTTCCCTCTCTCGCTGGCTGTCTCTATCTCTGTCAAATAAATAAATAAATAAATAAATAATTTAANAAATAAATAAATAATTTAAAAATTAAAAAAAAAAAGAACTTTACTAATGGAACCTGGGAGGTCACTCACTCTCTGTATTTACCAGTCTCAATAAGTTGTCAGATAGAATGCTGATGCGATCACTGTGCTCCAGACAGCATGAAGACCCTGAGGAACGGAAAACGGTAGTTTGGTTTTGTTTTCTTTTGTTTTTTTTTTAGGTGGGGCAGAGGAAGAAGAGAGAATGTCAAGCAGGCTCCATGCCCAGTGCCCAGCATGGAATCTGATGCGGGGCTCAATCTCACAACACTGAGATCATGACCTGAGCTAAGATCAAGAGTCAGACACTTAACCGACTGAGCCACCCAGGCGCCCCAACTGTAGATATTTTATTATCTTCCTCTGTCAGTCTCTGATTCTCCCCCTTCACACTTAACGTTTTTGTTACTTTTGTGTTTGTTAAAATTACAGATTTGGGGATTTGTTCCAGAGTATTATCCTGTTGAGATGTTGTAATTCCTTAACCCATAATCTAGTGTATTGACTGTTCTCCCAAATGTTTAACACCTGAAAAATAAACAACACATCTTCTATTTAGCCTTCTGATTCACCAATTTTTTTAAAAAATATTGGGATAAGGCTAAGGACAAAGTCCCATGGACACTATTGAAACTACTGACTCAAATTGGTTTCCATTAATCAATCAATCACTTTGGGAGAGAATTATTCAACTAGCTGTGAATCTGTGATGGTCACCGTAGATAAAACATACCAAGTGGTTTCTTTAAGCTGGAGGCCATGATACATATTTTATATATATTATCTCATTTCATCATCATGACACCCCCCTTGCACTGGTTATTGCTGTGTGCATGTTTCATATAATTAATAAGTCTCATATACGGAAATAGGTTTCAAACACTTCACATAAGGAAATTGAGGCTTAGGGAGGTTAATAATTGTCCTACTATCCAAGAGAGTAAGTGGCAGATCTGGAATTCACACACATCAGTCCCACTCCAAAAGCTCATGTCCGTAGTCAAAAGACAGACTGCTTCCAAATACCACGTCATCACTCAACTCAGATAGGGGAGCCAATGAGAAATTCTTGACATGTCTCTGTGAGCTCCAGATACAGTATGTCCCTGATACTTAGTCTAGTAAACCTGTAAAGAAAGGTAATGGGAATGCACGGAACAATGTGTTCTTCCTGAATCTTTGTTGGTTTCTAGGGATGTCCTCTTTCCTTTAAAGAGTACATGAGTAACCATTCTGACAGCCTAAACTGTCATTTTTCTGGCTAAACAATAGCACGAGTCCCTACCTGTGGTTTCTAGTACCCACCGTTTCCTCTCTTTCTGAAAAATGAAGTGTCTTCCAGCCTCTGCTATTAGCCATTGTTTTCCTTTTGCATATTTTATCAAAGGTTACTGACCATAATTTCAAGATCAAAACCACAAACTCTTTTAGTAATTAGGATGTAATTCTTCCAGACTTAGATGATTGACCTCTTTCAAAGTGCCAATTAGGTACTATTAAAATTACATCCTCTTCCTAGAGCTGTATTCTTATCCTTTCTTTGTTTGCTTTCTTCTCAGATGATACTCCTAAAAACTCTGTGTGTGCGTGTGTGTGCGCGCGTGTGTGTGCGTGCGTGCGTGTGTGTGTGTGCGCGCGTGTGTGTGTGTGCATGTGTGTGATTAGTACTTATTAAAAGATCAGGGTCAATTCTCTTAAACTCTCCCCCAGAGAGTCCCAGATAGTTGAGATTTTGCTGTAATGTGTTCAAAAAGGAACACTTGCATTTTAAACTTTTCTTTAATTACTATTTGATGCTTTCATAAATCTCATACAGTCCATTTCTAAGGAAGAAAATTGTCTATCATCCAGTAAATTTGCTTCATTTTATAGATAAGAAAACTAAGATCTGGAAAGGTCAAAGGACATCCCATGGTGACATATCTGATAAGTGGAAGAAACATGTTAAGGGAATAAAAAGTCATAAAACAAATATCATTTTCTATTTTTATCAAAATGCATAAATGTGAATTTTAGCAAGTAGTTCCATGGTAATGTTAATTTCTCCCAAATGTCCCTTGTACTTAAGAGACATTGCAGCCTTGATGTTATACATTGTATGTGTTTATTCATGCTTTAAAGGTTATATTTCTGCTCTACATCTTTCCATGTCTTTATTTGCAAATTTTTACTCACAGATCTGTATTGGTCTATTGGTTGCATTTTGAAACCAAATTGTTTAGTGTTCTCACCCTTTGAGATTGCTCCTTCTTAAAGCAATAATATGGCAAATGTCCACAATGATGGAAATACCTGTCCTTCCGCATTAGTCACGCCAGGGAACGCGCGCACCTCTCACATTTTGTACATGAAATATCCCTTGGTATTGGGAACAACTGTGCTGTGGCTGTTTGCATCATTTACTCCAACCCCCCATCTTCCATTTCTTAACCTCTTTATCTCCAGGAGATAGAAATTTGAAAATTGTCCACTTGGCAACTTCATATGCCCACAATTAAACAGAAAAGCCTAAAGACTTCAGAACATCTAAAATATGTGATAAAATTACTACTGCTCCTCAAAAGTCCAAGAGAAAGTAGGAGTTTCTACAGTCACAGTGATTTTCATTCTTACAAATGATTTCAACTAAATATCACTTTACAAATTCACAAGTGCACAACTGTTTTACTGTTGCAATTAAAATAATAAATGCTATTTCCTTTCCAACATTTGCCTCACTCTACATAATCACAAAGAGTCAAAAGTCACTCTATAGTCACGAAGAGATCATTTCATCCTTGTTTAATTTTTTTAAATGTTCTTGTGGAAGAATTAGGTCCTCCTATTTTGTTTCCTCTGACCCAGACCACCGAAACCTATGCGCTAGCAAAGACCTATAAATCCAAGGGCAGGTGTTTGAATTGTGTTCTCACACATTTGACAGTAATTTTTCCAAATTGATGATAACAATATATGATTGGGGGTGTCCAGGTGGCTCAGTTGGTTAAGTATCTGCTTTCGGCTCAGGTCATGATCCCAGGGTCCTGGGATCGAGTCCTGCATTGGGCTCCTTGCTCAGTGGGGAGTCTGTTTCTCCCTCTCCTTCTGCCTGCCACTCTGCCTGCTTGTCCTCTCTCTCTGTCAAATACATAAATAAAATATTTAAATATATATATATGCATATATATGTGTGTATATATATATATGATCAAGATTCTCAAAAAAATGTGGTCATGAGAAAGCTTCAAGATAGAAACATGTTAGAAAAATAGAGCCAGGCTGTCACCAAGAAAAAGTGCAATGTCATGTCTTACTAATCAGCGTGGTGGAGAATAATGGTTCTGATGGGTGAGAGGTGGGAGTGGAATCTACACGTGGCAGAGTAAGTCAATGCTCCCTTTTCTCTCGTCCTTTGCCTGTTTGTAAATCCATGACAAAAACAATCCTGGAAAAACTTAATCCAGAAATACCATCATCTTAATTTCAGAAGGAAGGGAGGAACAAAGAAGACAGCATCATGGTGCTGTGGGAAAAGTGCTCAGCACATAGAAGACCCAACTTGGTATTCCCACCCCCATTTTCTAACTGGGTGCTTACGAGAGGTCCTGGCACATAGACTGAGAAGGGTCAGGGTCTTGACTTGGCACAATAATCGTAATTCGAAGTATTAGCTTTTTCTATTTTATTATTCTTGTGTTAATGGATGATAAAAAAAAAAAGGTGGGGGCGGGAAACGCAGGTGGCCCGTGTAATGTGTAAAAGAAAAGGTTAGTCCATCAGGCAGGTGCAAAGGGAGATAGTTTATGAACCTGAAATCATAGGTGCCAAGGTGAAGAATAGGGGAAGGAAGGAAGTCTGAGAAAATTAGTTAATTCATAATTAGACTTTTAGAAAAAAGGAGAGATAGAGTGCTAGCAGTTGATCTTGATTTAATATAGCGGTATTTTTCAGAAACATTTTTTTATGTTATAAACCTACTCCAAAAACCACCAGCAGAGGGCGCTATCCTAGGTGCGTTAGCTTTCAATTAACTGTCGCCTACGTTTATCAGAAGATACTCCCTCCATTTGAGAACAGGAGGGCATTATTAACTCTCCTCTCTGCTCTTATAAATTGAAATAAATGTAAGTGAAAGGGAGAAATGCGACTATAACTATCTTGAATGTCTCCAGCAAGCTTTTTACGTAGGAGACTGCGTGCGTGCCCTGAAATAGAAACACAGGCATACGGCAGGACGAAACGAAAAGTGAAATGATGAAAATGCCTATTTTACTCCTTTTCAAACCAGAGTTTATCTTCCTTTGCAAACCAGAGTTTGTTTCGCCTTTATGTTTGCTTTGTTTTGCATTTGTTAAGTCCTCCCGGGATCTTTTCCTACATCATGTGATTGGAGGTTAAAGAGAAATGCAGCAGAAACTTAAGAGCAGAGCAAAGCAAAGCTGGCTCAAGTAAGGAAAATTTTCTCAGTAGAGACTGAGTTTTTATTTGTGCATTTTTTGAGACTTTTGAACTTTTATATCTTGAAACAATCGTTCCAAAAATTCATCGTTATTAATAGATATAATGAGAATTGAACTTTTAAAACGCTGTTAACGATAACAGGTTTTCAAGAACGGAAAGAAATCGCTAAAAAATAATCGAGGGGCCGTGCAAGATTTGCTTGTATAAAATCCCGACAGAGGGCGCTGTTGCCCGTTCGATGACTGAGCGTCGGCCTCCTAAGGAAAGATTAACCTTGTAATTTCTAGGATTTTTTTGAATAATGCCCATGTTGAAAAATTGACGCGGGTTTTAATTATAGTTACGTATTTCTTTGCATATATCTTTATATATGTGTATATATTTTTAAATTTATGCTTCGTTCTTAAAAAAACCAGATTTGGGTTTTTTTTCAGTTTTCCAAAAGAATTTATATAAATTTTAACCAAATATTTCAAGATGTTTCTAATCTTAAAAATACCTAATATTAGCAAAAAATAAAATTACATATGCAAATCTTGAAATTATACATATACAAAGCTATAAAATAGCTATGCTAATAATACATTTTTAATAGTTTTACATATAAAAGTATCTTCATGGGTTTTTTTCTTGTTTTAAGCTCTAGAGTTTATTTACTTTAGGCTAATCAATGATCTACCAGAAAGATTTAAAAAATTTTAGAGGAAAAAAATTAAGGTTTTTTCAAATGCTTTTTATTTGGGTAAGAGTGATCTTTAGAGTTAAAAAAATAATGGAGTTATCGACTTGAAGAAGACGATTATTCTCATTAATAAATGCGTGTCTATAGCATCTGAATTTCCAAGTCTATAATATTTGTCTTGCAAAATATTGATCTGGGACTGATTTTAATTCTGGAAAGGGTGAGAAGGAATGGTAAAACCCGTTTCAAGTCCTACCACACAATGAAATTAGAAAGAACGCTTTCCCATGTCCAAACCAGCTCTGGGGGCAAAGAAGAAATCTTTGCTCATGCTCCCAGTGGGAAATCTGTATAGATTTTGTATGGTTTAAAGTGTTAATATTTAAAGTAGAGGAAAAGAAGAAGGAAGGAAGGAAGGATAACAGGATGGAAGGAAGAAAGGAAGGAGAGAGAGAAGGGTAGGAGGGAGGGAGAAAAGGAGAGACGAAACATGAAAATTACAACTGGAAATGAAGAAAAGAGGGTTTATTCCTGAAGTTCTTTCTGAAGCACCGTTTTTGTGTTCCTTTCACTGGACTTATCGTTAAGAAATCAAATTAAAAGCCTGCAGAATTGTTCATTCTGCATTATATGAAGCTTCTCCTTGGTTTTTATCGGGTCCACCGCGGTTGTCCGGAGCCCTCTCCTGGAAGAGCGTCGGTCCCCACGCGCACAAGGCAGAGCTCAGCAGTCGTGAGATTTACAGACAATCGCCCTTTGCAGATTCACTCTTATCAGGTTTAATAACTTCCACCCCAAATTGCCCCGGTCCCTCCTCATTCTCTCCTGTCGTTTATTTTCTGCCCCAGGGGCAGATATCCTCCACTGGATTTCCCTTCTGGCTGTGGGAATCCTTCCGTACCCTGAAAGGGAGTAGAAAAATAGAGGGGGTGGGAAAAAGAGGAATGAGGTGAGTATTCACTTCATGATGAAATTCGGAAACCCTATGCCTTAAAGGGTGCCCATTTTCAAGGTTTGGTTAACTTTGTTATTGTTGTTTATGTGTTCCTTTTTGGGAAAAAAAAAACTACACAATTCACCTCATTAAGGAAAAAATACATTCAAAACAAAAATAAAATCCATGCATACTAAAATATTTTTTTACTATCTCTTTGAAGAACATTCTGCTTAAATCTTCCAAAGGTTCAGGTGAACATTTCTTGACTGTCCATGATTAAAATCACTTAAAAGTTATAGACAACAGATGCAAACAGAATGTTCTATGCCTCCGCAAAGAAGGCTCGGAATTAACAGTGTGTGAATGTGTGTGTGTGTTGCTCCCAACATGTGGAAAAAAAAAAAAAAACTTCATAATATGGAGACTCTGGCCAAGGCACAAGGAATTCGTTGGAAATGCACACAAACAACCCTTAAAATGACAAACAAGACAGGCTAAGATGTTCATACAGCATTTAAGTTTCCAAATGTGTAGAGCAAAATGACCAAAAAATATTAGAAATGGTCACTGTGGTGAGCTGGCTTTTTTTGTTGTTGTTGTTCCACACTGACAGAGGTACAGCTAAAAAAAAAAAAAAAGTTTGTAGACAACAAATACAGAGAGATTGCCCTAAAAAATCCCCAAATCTAGCTTTCAAAATACTTTCCTGCTGAACACACATGAATAAGAGCTTTTGTGTCTAAAAATCTCAGTAATGGTCCCCCTTTTAAAATCTACATAGAAAATGGGGGACTGTTGGCCCCCTGGTTTCTCATTATGAATTGTAAAGACTTTAGTCAGTGGCTACAATGATTCATCATTTTCCATATAGAGGTTTTTAAATGTGTATATTTATATTAATCACACTGAACGACTATCTCTCCTTTAAATGCATGTTTAGAGCCTGTAGACTCTGTGTGACCCAGGGGTGCTTATATAACTCAATGTGGGTGTCTGGGTGTAAATACGTGTTTATGATTTTTATAATATATATGTCTGTGGGTTGCATCTAACTCCTGTGTGTGTGTTAATGTTTTTCTCTCTGCTGAGGCTTACTTCTCCAGCCTATTGTTTGAGACAACAGATATAAGTTGCGATGGGAGAGGAGCGTCGGATTTGGTGTGTATCCCCCATTTCCAATTATAGATGGATCATTACAGACAGCGGAGTCCTGAGAAGCCAGACATCTGCTCCTCACATGAATGCACTCACCTCCTAGAGACCAGGCTGCCATCATGCTCTGGAAGCTTGTGGAGAATGTCAAGTACGAAGATATCTATGAGGTGAGCCGACACCCCCAGATGCATCTTAGAGCTTCGCAGATAGAGAATTTGAGCTTCTTGACACCCCAACTGATAGATATTTTTCAGCTATTTAGTCGTAGATTTCCGGCCGGTTTTCTCAGCTTTCTCTAACTTTTAGAAAAGCTGGCTGGGGGGAGACTTCGCTATTCGGAAAAAGAACTTTAAGGTTGAAATCTGGCTACTTTAAGTTAGGAGATTTCTCTCTCTCTCTCTCTCTCTCTTTCTTTTATTTTTCTTTCGTTCTTCCTTGCCCCCCCCCTTAAGGTTCTGATGGGGAATGTGAGGCTACTGAATGTGGGCAGAGAAAATAGAGACTGATAAAGGCAGAGGCTCTCCTCGTTCTAAGTATGGAATAGAATTAGATTTTCAAGCCTCATTCGTAACAGACTCGGGCTTTTAATTTTTATTTTCAATAATATTTCTGCAATCAATAACAACCGGATCCAAGTCTCGCGGGCGAGGCGGGCGTCCGGGCGGGGCACGCGGCGGGACGGGGAGGGGACGGCGGCGGAGGCCCACGGAACTTCGCTCGGAGCAGAATGGCCTCGCAGACCCGGACTTAGGTGCCAGGGAAAGAGGGAAGCGAAGGCTGCAGGAGACGTCGAGGGAGGGAGGACAGAGAGAAAAGCGTCGAGGAAAGGCGCCGCACAGCTAAGGCAGGGGGAAGGTCGAAGCTGGCGAGCCGGGCGACGGAGACTGTAAAGCGGAAAAGTTGGCGAAGAGGAGGGAGGACGGGAAGCAAAGTGCTGGGCGAGGAGCGCCAAGAGCGCTCGATCGGTCGTACCAAACGGTCGCGGTGGGACGCACAGAGGCTCCCCCAAACCAGTGGGGGAGAAAAGGCGACCCCTCCGCTCCGGGACGACTCCGGGAAGCCCGGCAGGGAGCCGCCTTGCGGATAATGGGCCGCGCACAGAAGCGGCCCGTAAGCTCCGACTGACGCCGCCCGGCCCAGTCTTAGCGGGCGGACCGGGGCTCCGAGGCCCCGCCGCCGCGTCCCGCAAGCAGCCCAGTGCCCCCAGCTCCGGCCAGCCCGGAATCCTAATTTTGGGGTGTGCGCGCGTGTGTGTGTAGGAGAGAGACAGAGACATAGAGACAGAGAGAGAAAGAGAGATCGGCAGTCGTCTTTCTGCGGAATGATGAGTAGGGGTTTCCTCTCTTCTTTGTGGCTGTGTATTGACTGTAACGAAGAGCCGCGCCTCCGCCTGGTGGGGTTTGTTTCGGTTCGGCCTCCTTTTCTTTCTTTAACAGGCAGGATAATGGTAAAGTCGAAGTCTCTAGAACTATCCTAAAGAATGTGAGCGCCCGAAGTGGGCATGACACGGGCGGAGACGGGGGCACGGTGTGTAAATTGCTCGGAATATACATAGAGGGATTTCAGTGGGTTCCCAAAAGTAAGCAGGATAAAACTTGTTCTTTGCTTAAGAAAAGTAAACTGGCTGAAAGGGAAAGGAGGGAGGGAGAGCAGAAAGGACGGAGGGAGAGAGGAAGAGGGAGGGGTGGAGTGGAAGAGGGGTAGAGAGAGGAGAATAAAATGGGAGGGGGGGGAAGAGGAAGACGGGAGAGGGGTGAGAGAGAGAGAGAGAGAGAGAGGGAGGGAGGGAGAGGAGGGAGAGGAGAGAGAATATTGCAGGTATCCCTATTTGCCTAAATTTCTGCTCAAAAATATAGGAGAACCCGCAGCCTTGTGGAAGGAACCTTTTTAAGTCGGGAGGAAGGTTGAACTTTAACAGAAATGGCAGTCAGGCCAGTAGAACGGGTTCCTGAAACATCCAAAAAGGTTTTCTGTTGCCCCTGGCTTTGCCTGGAAAGGATAAGTTTAGTGTACTTGAAGATTGATTGCATATATTTTAAATTGAGGTAAAAATCACAGATTGTAATAAGCAGTATAAGGAGGGAAAGGCTGCACAAGGAATGAAAAGCCCCCATCTCGCCTCTGTCCTTTAATAAGTAAGCATAATCTCCAGTATTCAATGCAAGTCTCTAAACGTCCCTGTAAACCACCAGGCCCACCGGTTTACTTTTCTCTCCTTTCCAAATATGAGGCAAGGCCTTTTTATTTTGTTTTTTCATCTGCACACAAAGCACCTAAGGCGATCAGTTCTTCCCATTAGGAAAGTCCCTCTCCAGGAACAAGGACACCTACGTTCTGTCCAAGCCCCCAGCGAGGCTCTCCTTCACTGCCTTGTCCAAAGGAGCAGGGGCTGCTTTACGCGTGTCCCCGGCTCAGTTAATTGAAGTTCTGCCTCTTTCCTGCTAAACTTTTTCCCCAGTCTGCCTTTGCCAGCCCCCTCGTCTGATTACATCTAGTAATTCTCCACTGAATGAACGTCATTTACAATAGTAGGGGAGCTCTGCGCTCGCTGCTGCTTCACGCTCCATTTGTCCTCCATTCTCCCTTTAAAGTACTCGTGTAATATTAATAGTCATGAATATCAATTATTATGAGGCGGTGTAGGCAAGCGGAGGGAGGAAGGGGCGCCCGAGCAGTCTGAGCCCAGCTTTGGGTGGAAGAGGACTGCATCTGGAGCCCCGAAGAGCGGCAGAAGAAAAGAGGCCAAAAAGACAGCAAGAGACCGATGAACAGCTCTGTCTGTGTGTGACAGGCNAAGGCTGCAGGAGACGTCGAGGGAGGGAGGACAGAGAGAAAAGCGTCGAGGAAAGGCGCCGCACAGCTAAGGCAGGGGGAAGGTCGAAGCTGGCGAGCCGGGCGACGGAGACTGTAAAGCGGAAAAGTTGGCGAAGAGGAGGGAGGACGGGAAGCAAAGTGCTGGGCGAGGAGCGCCAAGAGCGCTCGATCGGTCGTACCAAACGGTCGCGGTGGGACGCACAGAGGCTCCCCCAAACCAGTGGGGGAGAAAAGGCGACCCCTCCGCTCCGGGACGACTCCGGGAAGCCCGGCAGGGAGCCGCCTTGCGGATAATGGGCCGCGCACAGAAGCGGCCCGTAAGCTCCGACTGACGCCGCCCGGCCCAGTCTTAGCGGGCGGACCGGGGCTCCGAGGCCCCGCCGCCGCGTCCCGCAAGCAGCCCAGTGCCCCCAGCTCCGGCCAGCCCGGAATCCTAATTTTGGGGTGTGCGCGCGTGTGTGTGTAGGAGAGAGACAGAGACATAGAGACAGAGAGAGAAAGAGAGATCGGCAGTCGTCTTTCTGCGGAATGATGAGTAGGGGTTTCCTCTCTTCTTTGTGGCTGTGTATTGACTGTAACGAAGAGCCGCGCCTCCGCCTGGTGGGGTTTGTTTCGGTTCGGCCTCCTTTTCTTTCTTTAACAGGCAGGATAATGGTAAAGTCGAAGTCTCTAGAACTATCCTAAAGAATGTGAGCGCCCGAAGTGGGCATGACACGGGCGGAGACGGGGGCACGGTGTGTAAATTGCTCGGAATATACATAGAGGGATTTCAGTGGGTTCCCAAAAGTAAGCAGGATAAAACTTGTTCTTTGCTTAAGAAAAGTAAACTGGCTGAAAGGGAAAGGAGGGAGGGAGAGCAGAAAGGACGGAGGGAGAGAGGAAGAGGGAGGGGTGGAGTGGAAGAGGGGTAGAGAGAGGAGAATAAAATGGGAGGGGGGGGAAGAGGAAGACGGGAGAGGGGTGAGAGAGAGAGAGAGAGAGAGGGAGGGAGGGAGAGGAGGGAGAGGAGAGAGAATATTGCAGGTATCCCTATTTGCCTAAATTTCTGCTCAAAAATATAGGAGAACCCGCAGCCTTGTGGAAGGAACCTTTTTAAGTCGGGAGGAAGGTTGAACTTTAACAGAAATGGCAGTCAGGCCAGTAGAACGGGTTCCTGAAACATCCAAAAAGGTTTTCTGTTGCCCCTGGCTTTGCCTGGAAAGGATAAGTTTAGTGTACTTGAAGATTGATTGCATATATTTTAAATTGAGGTAAAAATCACAGATTGTAATAAGCAGTATAAGGAGGGAAAGGCTGCACAAGGAATGAAAAGCCCCCATCTCGCCTCTGTCCTTTAATAAGTAAGCATAATCTCCAGTATTCAATGCAAGTCTCTAAACGTCCCTGTAAACCACCAGGCCCACCGGTTTACTTTTCTCTCCTTTCCAAATATGAGGCAAGGCCTTTTTATTTTGTTTTTTCATCTGCACACAAAGCACCTAAGGCGATCAGTTCTTCCCATTAGGAAAGTCCCTCTCCAGGAACAAGGACACCTACGTTCTGTCCAAGCCCCCAGCGAGGCTCTCCTTCACTGCCTTGTCCAAAGGAGCAGGGGCTGCTTTACGCGTGTCCCCGGCTCAGTTAATTGAAGTTCTGCCTCTTTCCTGCTAAACTTTTTCCCCAGTCTGCCTTTGCCAGCCCCCTCGTCTGATTACATCTAGTAATTCTCCACTGAATGAACGTCATTTACAATAGTAGGGGAGCTCTGCGCTCGCTGCTGCTTCACGCTCCATTTGTCCTCCATTCTCCCTTTAAAGTACTCGTGTAATATTAATAGTCATGAATATCAATTATTATGAGGCGGTGTAGGCAAGCGGAGGGAGGAAGGGGCGCCCGAGCAGTCTGAGCCCAGCTTTGGGTGGAAGAGGACTGCATCTGGAGCCCCGAAGAGCGGCAGAAGAAAAGAGGCCAAAAAGACAGCAAGAGACCGATGAACAGCTCTGTCTGTGTGTGACAGGCATCGCCAATCTTGTTTGGGGGTGGTGGGGGGGGGTTTTGTTGTGTTTTTTTTTTTTTTTTTTGATGGCTTGTCCTGGAAACCCCTCAAGCTCGGCTCCTGTGTCCAGCTCGTTTCTCTGCTGGACTCCTTGATTTTTTTTTTTTAAATCATTGCTTGATTTTGAGCAGTAACCAGGCTTTTTTTTCCAGATGTTAGTCCACACCTATTCATCCATGGTGAGTTTGGATTCACGTTGTACCAGAATTGCATGCTCCCTCCTCTCACTGTCTCTCTGTCTCGCCGTCTCTGTTGAGTATGTCTCACTCTCTCTGTCTCTGTCTTCCTCTGAGCGCCTTTGGCTTGGTAATTTAGCACCATAATTGGACGAGGCTGCAGCTGCTTCTCTCTGCATTGTGTGTTCTCCGTCTGAGCTCCATGAGTCAGCTGGGGAGGGGGGAGGCCGCAGAGAAAAACTTTTTATTTGCCATTGCAGTTTGGAAATTTAGGTGACTATTTTCTCCAAAAAAAGAACCATAGGGACTTTAAGGCATTTCCACAGAGGAGAGGGAGAAACTTAAACACTCCTCTCACACACACCTCCCCCTTCTCCATCCACTTAGTTTGCCACTCCAGATAGAACCAACAGTAAGTTGTCTGGGCTTTTTCTTGCTCTTCCCTCCCAACCCCAGGTCCTTCATTTTCACACCTGGAGTATAATAGCATTAGATACAGAAAAGCAACCTTAGAAATAACTCCTTGAGACCACAATTCAACTTAATTTAACGTGGGTTCAGGATGTGATTTCAGATGAGATTCATTTCAATCAAACACTGTTTAAATGATTTAATTCCTCTTGGGGAGGGAGGGGTGACTGGGAACTCAGATCAGGCAGATTCCTCAGAGCTCCTGGAATTATCGGGTTTTGTGGGGAGCTCTTGGTCAGCTGGCTGCGCTGCCAGTGAAGGCAGAAGTTGGTTTTGAAAAGGAGGAACAGCACTAGCAAAGTATGAAGTTATATTTGTCATGCTTTGGACCTCTGAGTTAGCAAAAATAGTTTAAAACACCCAGAAGAGGAACTACTCTGTGTAAGCCTCCTATATTTTTAACTAGGGAATTTAGAATCTCTCCCCGTACATAGTTACTTTACCCTCACCCCCTTTGCCCGATATGCACTCCCAACACAAGGCTCAGATGTTGGTTAAGTGGGTGGTGATTCTCCCATTTCCCCCCGAAAGCCTGGCGTTTGGAATTGCTGAAATCATGTGCCCTCTGAGTCAACTTGGGAGTATAAGTTTCAGACTCTTGCTTCCCACGTCCTGGGAAGAATATACGGAAGCTGGGCTTCTCCATTAGTCGCTTGTATTTTTTTTTCTTTCTTTCTTTCTCTCTCCCTCTCTCTCTTGCTCTCTCTGTCTCTCTCTGTCACTCTGTTTCTCTCTCTCTCCTTCTCTCCGCTCCCAGGACCGGCACGATGGCGTCCCGAGCCACAGCTCCAGGCTCTCCCAGCTGGGCTCGGTATCCCAAGGACCTTACTCCAGCGCCCCGCCGCTGTCCCACACCCCGTCGTCAGACTTCCAGCCGCCCTACTTCCCGCCTCCCTACCAGCCGCTCCCCTACCATCAGAGCCAGGATCCCTACTCCCACGTCAACGACCCCTACTCCCTGAACCCACTGCACCAGCCCCAGCAGCATCCCTGGGGGCAACGGCAGCGGCAAGAAGTGGGTTCGGAAGCCGGCTCTCTCCTGCCCCAGCCTCGGGCAGCCTTGCCCCAGCTCTCGGGCCTCGACCCCCGGAGGGACTACCACTCGGTCCGCCGGCCTGACGTGCTGCTGCATTCGGCGCACCACGGCCTGGACGCGGGCATGGGTGACAGCCTCTCGCTGCACGGCCTCGGCCATCCCGGAATGGAAGACGTCCAGGTAACCACAAACAAACAAATGAAAAGGACAATAAATAAATAAATAGTGAATGCCCCGGGAGATGGGAGGGGTGGGGGAGGGGCAGCTCTGTATCCTTTGGGGGAGGTAGTTTCCATCTTTAGAACAGGAATAGCTGGACACCACATGTATCTGTTTCTGTGTCATACATGTATGGCTGTGTAGTGGCGATTTCTGGAGATCCAATTACGAAAGCTGGAACTACTAGAAATGAAATCATGAAGGAGAAAAATATACATGTGTGTGTGTTGGTAGTTTAGAATCATCAGAATTAAGGCTAGATTTATTTATTTATTTATTTATTTATTTATTTATTTATTTAGGTTTTGCCTTAGCTACTTCCTGTTCTCTTGTACTTTGTGCTAGCAAGCAAGGGTACCCTTCCCAACCCACTCCCCATGCATGTCCCCTAATGGGCCTAGCCTCCTGACAAGGCAGATGAAAGACTGGGCTGCCTAGAGCCTGGAGCTTAAGCAGAAAAGTGCAGGGTCCTTTTGGACTCCAGAGGTTCCTGCTAGATGTTAAGCTTGACAATGCACATGGGAAGAAAAACATGTGCTATGATTGTCCAAACCAGGTCCTACTCTGAATGTCTCAAAAGCTGCTGAGCCCTTATTTCAAGATAAGTGAGTTCCAGAGTCATCTCCTGAGAAATGGAATAATTGTGGGGAGAGACCCAGAAAGCTATAATTCTGCTTGGGAGTCCAAGAGGACACATACCATTTTAGAGATTGTTTTCACCTTTTGATCCATTAAATGACTGTGGAGCAATATTCTCCACATCCCTCCTCAGTCCTCCCCCTCCGTTAATACTCTCCTCTCCCCAAAGCCACTATCCCAGTTAAAGAGGCATCACGTGTTTGTTTCTTAAAACAAAAGGCTCAAAACACTTCCCCCCCCCCACTCCCTAACCCATCTGCAACCTACACAATAGAGCCTGATTTGGTTGAGAATACTTGGTTAAACTAAACAAAGAAACATCAAAGAAATGATTTCTAAAAACTGTCTGGGTGATTCTGAGCAGGTCTCCTTTTGCTCCCTAATTTAAATAGTCTGCAGAAAAGATAAATATGGTTGAAAGGTATTTGACACTTCAGTCTCATTGGCATAGTTGTGTATATAATGCATCATTTTAGACATACCTCTAAAGCAAAGAAAAATGAAATGGGGAAGAAAAAAGAGTACTTGAGTCCTTCTTTTTTTACCTTACTTGAAAAAAAATGTATTTTGAACAGTTAAAATGTGGTGACAGCATAAAATGCTGTGTGTAGTCTATGATGGTTTATTGTTTTAGAGGAAATTCAGTTATTTATTATTTCCAAAAATGCTGGAATCACCTGATTTGTGGCTGGATTTACCCGTAGTAATAAGAATGATAGTTTTGTTGGTTTAATCAAGCTTGATTATCCCTGTCTGGAGGGATTGCTCCTTTCAGAATACGATACAAGAAGGAAATATTTAATAGCTTTTTAAAAAATGTATTGGGGCAATGTGTGTGTTGGAGGGGACGTCAGTTCTTAAATTAACCTTTCTGAGCACGCTCAAAGTTCTAGATAATGAAAGTGGATCAACTCATCACCACTGCTGTTGGCAATGCCAACACACTGGCCGCGTCACCACCACCCTGCAGGCCGAGAGTGACTCAGTCAACTGAACCCAGGAATTCTCTCAAAAGAGAGAATAGATTTCTTTGGTTTCAGTTTAGTTTAGGTTTAGTTTAGTTTTTAAAGACGTAATTGTGAGCGGTTTTGAGTGTTTGGCCACATGCAAAGGACGCGAGAGAACAGGACCTGTTCAGTGAGTATTGCGGAGAACAGCCTCGTCAAAGCGTCGCGCGGCAGGCTGAGTTGTTGCGTCGGAACACGGACCGCGAGGTGCAAAGAGCCCAGAGAGAAGGTGCAGGCCCCGGCCCACGCATGCTCCCCGCCCACACACCTCTGCCCTGTTCCTCCCCCAGAAGCTTCGCAGCCGCTCCTCTGGCGAGGTGGGGTGGCTCGCGGGACTTCATCTGGACGACCCTCAGCGCAGGGGGTTGGGGGGAGACACCTCACGCCCATCCCAGGCAACGGGGATGATCTCTGCTTCCGCGGAGATGACCGATCTCCCGGAGGCCTGGGTGTGCTTGGCGCGACACGGGGCAGGTGACAAAGAAAGACAGGGGAGATGTACTTAGGACCAGAGCCTCAGTGCAGAGTCTGTCCCTATCTGCCCCATCCCGGCAGATCCACTTCTGAGTTAGGGATCTGGAGCGCACGGGGGCGAGGTGGGGGAAGCTGAAGTTACACCAGCCTGTCGGGCTCTGACCGTTTCCTGCAGCTACGGATTGGGTTGGCTACGCCGGACCAGTCTTTAAGAAGGGACCAGAGAGTGCCTCGGCCTGGACCTCAGTCACTTATTCGATCTCAAGAACCTATTTTGTGTTCCGGATCCTTACCCCCCTCCCCGCCCCCCAGCTGCGGAGCGGACAGATCCCCAGGGCGCTGCTGGGCCGGTAGGCCTCATAGCGAGGGCTACTCACCTGGCCGAGGGTTGGTATGGGGGTATGTGGGGTGACCCAGACACACACGCGGGAGGGCCACCGCCCCGACCGTGAGAGAAGAGAAGGAGGGGAGCTAATTAACCAAATGCTTCTAATATTTTTTAAATGAAACTATAAAACCCTGTCAATTTCTATTTCAATTTACTCACAGGGGCTATTAAACCAGCAAATCGCTGTTTGGGTTCTGGGTGTGCTACATTTCACCCATTGTGTGTATGTGTGTTGGGGGGGGTGCAGTGTTAAAAACTCAGAGAAGCAGCATCAGAAAGAGAGATGGAGTGAGATGACACGTAGTTTGAAGTTAGTTGTCGTGAACACCTCTTCTCCCAATCTTTGCTCTCTAGTCTCTCTCACCTCTACTATCCCTGAGTATAAACATAGAAGGATGTTGTCAAATCCACCACACACACACACACACACACACACTCAAACACACCCTAGTGTCTTCAAGCAACCCCTGGTATCACTTTTAACTAAAGAAGTCTAGTAATTACGAGTCTGAGTTGTTTTTCTGCGCTTCCGCATGCAGTCCTAATTAAATCTTTACGATCCTCCCTGTGACGATTAAGCGCCAGCATGCTGCGTGAATATCCTGTACAAAAACCCAGCAGGCGGCCGTAATTAGATAGAAAATCAGACAAGAGCCTTCTCATTAACTACCACAACTACCCCACGTCGCTGATGAGGCGTATATACATATTTACGTATCGACGTGAGGGTGAGGTATGGGGGCGCCCGGGTCCTGGCCCCTGAGATCCCCGGCCTGCCCGCCCACAGACACAGGCGATTGTTTCTTGAGTGGACACCTCGCGTTGTAGACACGTGAGCATAGCAAGGCGTGACTCGTGTGTGTGTGTGTGTGTGTGTGTGTGCGTGCGCTCGTGTGCGTGCGTGGTGGGGTCTCCTGAGGAGTTTCGAGCAAGTTGTATGAAGTATTTTTCAAAGAAGCATTTACTATTTCTTAATGTGTACATGGCATGTTGCAACATGGAAAAACGGTTCTTAGGGAGAATAACAATTTTCCTCACCTTTCCGACAACCAAAGAGTGACTATTAAAAACGAAAAGAAACAAATTAACATGCTCCCTTCATGATTAGATCATCTCATTTCTAACGTGCTGCTTGTTTGGGGTAGACGGTCTCTTCCTTGTGATGAGCACACGCCCTGTCTGGGGACGCAGTGTGAGTGGGTGGAAGGTGCTGTGAAAACACCACCTCGCTCTCAAGCCCTTTGCTTTTTACTTCTCTGTAGAGTGGGTGACAAATTGGTCCAAACTTGGGTTTCTAAGAATCAGGGAAAGCAGCAGTACATTTCAGAAAGACCTAGCATTTATTTTTCAGTGGGGGGTGGGGAGGGAATACAGTGCTTTTGGATGCTCTGGGATGCACAACCAGAACTCTGTTCTGTACATCCTGACAGTAAGAAACTCATTCCAACACCATTTCCCCTCAGAAGTGCTGCCAACACCCAGGGTTGAAACTTTCCTTCTTTAGGATAAGACTGTGGCACAGAAGCTGAATGCTCTTTGCCATTACCTGTCTGCTGACTGGGGGGATCTGAGTCTCTGTATCTGTGGGTCTGTAGCTACTGCCATCCTAACAGGTGTGCTTCTTTGCTGGGAAGTAGCAGCAGCAGGATAGGGAGGGGCAGCAAATTGTGCAGGTTCTTCTCAGGGATTATCATGCAGCGAGAAATTCAGAGCACACAAGGACGTGTATGGACTGCACGGGTGTGCAGTCCTGCCAGCTTGCAAACGTGTTCCTATGTGTTGCTGTTTGCATTCCATTCCAAATTGCTCAGACTTTAATTAAAATCCCATAATGTAAACTATTATGTATTTGTAAAATGACTCTAGGGTTAAGATGCGCTGGGATCGAATTGAAAACAGAAATTATTCTTACTAATATTGGTGAAAATCTTTCAGCTATTGCCAAATTTTCACAATTCATAAGAACAAATAATATAAAACTTTATACGTCTGTGTAACATCTATGTTTAATATAATAACTAAACCAATACTGCATCCCAGATGTCTCTCACAGTTTCCTTTTTCCTCTGCTTCCATTGGAAGAATTTATAATTTGGGTGAATTTCATTTCTATGTTGATTTGGAGGTAATAATGATAATAATAAAACCTCCCTTTGTGAATTAATATAAATGGAAATAACAGAAACTCCAGTTTGGAGTGACATGATTTATGTGTGCAATTCTTTAATATCCAGTCAATTTGAATAGTGATGTTTTTATATTCACAGTCAGTTGAAGATGCCAATAACAGCGGCATGAATCTATTGGACCAGTCTGTCATAAAAAAAGGTATGGATTATTCCTCCCAAAAGTAAGCAAAGTTTTCCTGTGCAGTCATGTCTTTATGAGTTTTCACTTTGGGGGAATTGGTTATTTTATAAGACAGAAATGTTTGTTTACAATCATAGGATAGGGGCTCTCTAGATGAAAAAGGCATGTGGGGAAGAAGGAAATTTGGAGGTGGGGGCAACCAAAGGCAGAAACCCAGATAAGAGACAAAGGGACAGAGACTGTTGACATTTTTCTCATGGTACTTTTAGTAGCAATTCTAGATATATATTAAATAATTGAACTACCATCATGTATGAAACTGACTAGGAAACACTGCTTTCAAAAATGTGCTATAATTATTTCATTGATAACTGGAGTTTGCTGAGCTAAACCCTAAGTTGTTGAGATAGTTCCTCTTTTTGTTTTTGTATTTGATTTGTGTGTGTGTGTGTGTGTGTGTGTGTGTGTGTGGTAATTCTGTTTCTAGTTCTCTGTGTTTTATGAGTTGTTTCTTATTATTTTTTTAAAAATTGTGCCAAATGTGTTGCTAAATATGCACATCCTAAGAAGTTGAGACAGCCTATGCACATTTCTCAATCTTTCTACATATGCATTCATGATTTAGTGTGACTGTGGAATCACCCCATACTGTTAAAGGGCATGTGATATTAACAAATGTTTGCAGTCTCTTGTACAGCTGTAAGCAAAATAATTAACTAATTAAACTAATTAAATGTAATTACAATAACTCATTTCGGGTGTATTGCAGCTGCTTAATTTTTCCCCCTCTCTTCTGACAGTCACTGAGAGAATGCCTGGCGATTAGTGTGGCTGCCGAAAGGCCCGAATGTCACTCACATGCCACCAATTTAGGAGCCTGAATGTGTAAACAGTGCAATCTTTAATTATCGAAAGAACTGGTATTTGGAAATACAATTTTAACTACTGTAACCCTTTCTTATCGATTCTGGAAAAGGCCTGTCCTTATATTTGGTGTCAACAATCCCTAGCTTCAGTCATTTATGATTAATTTGAGCCACATGACACTCACAAAAACAATTAAAGAAAAAGTGCTTTGGAAAGTAACCCAAAGTCAAGCCGTTACAGTAGAAGGGTCGTGAAGTCAGAATTCCAAATAGGGTGAGGTATGCTAAATTATCTTCTTTTACAAAGACAGAAAAAGTGGCTTTGCGAGTTGAAGGGTGGGAGGGGGGGAGCTGTACTTGGAATAATGCCATCTGGCTTTGGAATGTAATATCCTGAAGAAGAATAGTAAGATTTGGGGCAAAACTATTTAAGTGTTGCCCCAAACATCTTTCCCTCTCTTCTTTAGATAGTATCATTTCAGTTTTTAATGCCAGCTTTTGGTTTCGCTCAGACACCCAGGCTTGGTGCTTTGATTTGCAACTGTGCTGACAGCTCACTTTCACCATTTTCTCTGGGGTCTTCTCTTTTGGTTGATTGCTGGTTGATGGGGGTGACTAGAGGAGGGTGGGGAGGCACTTCTCCATTGGCTTTTTTGTTTCAGTCCCCCCTCCCTTTTCAGGGAAGGCTAGAACCCCTTATCTCAGGGCTCTGTATCCTAGAAACAACATTTGGGCTGTCAATGGGGCATGCCCAACAGATGACCAATCAGAAATGTTATTAATAGACAGGCCAATAAAAATATTTGGAATTTAGCTTGCCTAACAAAACGGAGCTGAAAATATTCTTAGATGTGGGATGCTTTGGTTTCAGGGCTTGTATATGTTTGTCAGCGAAATGTCATTATCTATGTGGAAGGGTATCTCCAGTAATAAGAAAAGGGGAGTATTGACTAAAGTTGCTGGCTCTGTTTTGAAAACACAGAGTACTTTTTCTGGCTCTGAAAGCCGTTTTTAAAATTGTGCAGCTTTAAACAACTAAGTGGCACCCCAGTCACTTTATTGATTTGGGGGTGAAGTATGAATACGAAGTGTTAGGTTAACTCCATTATTTAATGTTTCAGGGATTTGCTTTATTACATGAAGAAAAGATCCTAATATATGTTTATCTTTAGAGAGTCATGGGCAAAATAGGAATAAGTGGTTGATTTACTGTTCTAGATAATTATGAACCACTTAAAATGAAGGTATGGATTCACTTGCTCCTTCCTGACCCTCTGGTCTCTCATCTTTGTCCCCACCCCTCCCCTTATAAGGGATATCTCCCAGAGATTAATTTCATTAAAAAGGAGGTGAGAAAGTTTCTGAACTAAATTTTCTAAATTTCAACAACTGGCAAGGGACTTGGTTGCTTAATTTATTTTCTAATGGGCTTTTAGAGAGATTTTTTTAATTTTTATTTTTTGTAGAGAGATTTTAAAGTGTCTACCTCATTAATAAAAGTGCAGCCACTGATCCAGGTTCGGATGTCTCTGCCATTACGTATACTGAAGCCAGAAGACTTGGGCATAAAGGATATATGTCTCTATGCCTCTTTCTCTAATTATGGAAGGACTCCCTCCTAAAATTTAACCAGTCCAATTTTTCACCCGTGTTGATATCACCCCATAGATTATAGGCTAGCTCTCTTGTTATGTTTGCTATCTGGGCTTAGCTGACATTTCTGAAGTAATTTAGTTAAGAGGAAATGAGTTGTTCCCAGTAGAGAGAGCAAACGAGTGGAGTGAAGGTAGCCAGCGTGATAAATGGCTCTTTCATTTGAAGATCTCCAGAGCTCGTTTACGGCTAATTTTCTGTATTGGCCCCCTTTGAGCTATTAATGCAATCGGCAGGGACCGTGGCCCCTCTCCTCTTAGCTGCCCCATTAGAGCTCCCATTAAGATGCAGAGTCTCAACTCCAAGGCAGGAGTGGAGGGAGTAATGAAAGGTGCTTTTTAAACTCTCCTAATCTAAACCGGCAGAGGGTGGTTAATACGATTTGAAGGGGGCTGGTCAATGAGCAATCAATAAAGTAATAATGAGAAGGATTCGGTACATTAACAGTCTAAAAATCCAACGAGACATTAAAAAATCATTCTAAACTCTCAGTTCCATTAAGATTAGGAATCTGAGCTGGGGAGGGGGTGGGTTGGTGCCCAACTAATATAAATGATCACTGCCACCATCCTATAGCCTAACTAAAAAAGGGGCTCACCTAGGCTCTAAGAAAAGGTTTTTGGTGCAATCAGAGGCTAATATGCAATCGGTTTGACACCTTAGAGAGCAGAAAATATGCTGGGATTTCTTGGAAAGGCTAGCGTGGCTGGAGTCCAAGGTTCAAATGTGACTGTGGGGCATTTTCATTGGTCTTAGGGATATCCTGTTTGTTTAGTTTCAGTTCAACCTCAGTTCTCTCCCACTTTTTTCCCCCGTTAGTTCTGGCCCCTTCCCCATATAAACACTTTGATTAGTGTGGATTTTCTTTGGGGCGGGGGGGGTGGCTATGAAGAAATTGCCAATTTCAATTACAATGTTGGGATTCTTCCTGCTGACCTAGAAGGTAAAAAGCACCAAGAGTCTGTCATAGCCTCTGAAAGGGTATGAATTTCCCCACAAAGGAAGAGGTTCACATTTCCAGGGCTGACTTGAATCCCAATAGGTATTTATTCAACTCGAGACTCTGAGATACATTCCAGCCACCCAGGGAGTAATCAGAGTTCACAGAATTTCAAAGTTGGAAAGGTTAGACACTCTTCTCCAGCTCCCACCCCCACTCCCAGTGAGAAAACTGAGACAGAGAGAAGATAAATGACTTTCTCAAGGTCCCACACACAGAGTAAGTGATGGGACCCAATTCAGTTTCCAGACTCTTAGACATTGCCCCTAAAGGATCCTAACCCTGGATGTTTGTAGTTCTTTATATTCCAGCTTTGCGTGTGTGTGTGTGTGTGTGTGTGTGTGTGTGTAAGAGAGAGAGAGAGAGGGAGAGAATCCTTTTATTTTTCTTTCCAGGGTTTTGGTGCTCACATTTATAGATGTGCTGTATATCCATGTGAAATAATATTTAGCCCTCAGGTAGATGAGAAACAATGCAAGTATAAAGGAAGGGGGTGCTCTGCTGGTGAGAAGTAGTTATTTCAAGCACTGTTCAACCTCTTGGTGGCTTCCTGGTGTAGCTTACATATTTAAGTCCCAGTATCTTTCAGAGGGACTTACCCTTGAATCTATTAAATGGGTTCATTTCTTCCCTTCCTGCTCACCAGCAGATCAGAGCCACAGAGAGTCTGTTTGCAGTCAAACACAAAGATCTCAAGGCTCCGATTTTATACTTAGGTTTAAAGAATACAGATTAAGAGCTCGTTTATTAACACTTTGGCTCTCTGTAGTCCACTAATGAATAATATTTTCTTTAATCAGTCTTCTTTCCTCTCTCTTAAATAAAACTCCAGTCACTGTAATGAAATACTGATCGGTTTTAAACCTTTTTTCTTCTCCCCAAAATAATGCAAGAAAAAAAGAGGGGAGCAAGTTTTGTGAATGTTACATCCAGAAGTTGGTCATGATAAGCAACTGAGAATTGAATAGGAAAAAAAAAACGGTTTTAATGTATGCACAGAAAATTGTAAACATGTAAAGAACTGAAAGCTTCACGCTGAGTTTTGCTATGCTCCATTTCCTTACCATTTCCTGCTGTCGCTTTAAACCTATCTTAGTCATCTCTGGGTTCCATGAGCAGGAACAGTGTGCTCATAATTACTAACAAATCAACCGGGCCCTGTTGCTCTCTGGGTTTATTGATAAGCTGGAGGAAAGCAGAAGGGAAAAGACAAAGAGAATAAAATATGGGGTTAATCAGCTGAGCTAAGCAGGTGTGAGAGTGGAGGGGAAGGTAGATAACAGTGCTAGGGATTTTAAGGAAAGTTAGGATAAGAAATAGGTAGGGTCTAGTCTAAGATACCAGGTTTAAGGCCAGAGTAGGAGAGGGTTAGAACCTGATGATGAGAGGGTAGAGGGTAGGAAAACAATTTATACTTAAATTAAGAAAATAGTAATATAACCTGAAGCGTGTCTGTTCAAATAGTTTGCATCTTTGGGGGGGAAACAACAACAACAAAAGAAGACAGCAGTGTGCTGACAGAAGCTAACTGGACTGGTGATGTTTAGTTGATAATGCATTTGCGGAAAGGTACAGCCCAGGGGAGGGAACAATATACATTCCCCATAGGAAATGGCTCTTGTCAGGTAAATCAGGCAATTAACAATAGTGAAATTAGAGGGCAGGTTATAAAGTGTCTCTAAAGGCCTGGCTTTTCGAGAGATTTGGCAACTGGGACTCTGAGAAGCAGATAAATTATAATCCTAAAGAGATATTTGGTTGTCCGATATGAGAAATAGGAACTGAACTTACTATTTTCAGCTTAGTGGGGTTTTTGTTGTTAAAATATTCTTAATAAAGAATATTTAATAGTATTAAATATAAAATTTAAGTATTAAATATAAAAACATTGCTGAGTGTCGAAGATGAGATTTTTGTGCAATTAATTTCTATAGTTCTCACCACGTTAAAATTACAAAAAGCTATCATCTATATTTTGGGGAAAAGTTTCTCCAAGGGTATCTGATGCTAATTCCCATGATCATTAATTTCTTGCTTAGAGTTCTGAATATGAATCTGAAATATGAAAACTGAGAGTATTACGAATAAGACAGATCAAAATAGATGTGGATGTTGTGTAAGGGAATTACATGACAGGGTGTTCCCACCCAAATCACTGTCTTTTAAATAACTTTAACTCCATATTTTATTCAAATTTAATTCATACTCACACTTTGACTTTTCATTGGTTCATTCTCAAATGGGAAGCATCTTCCCTGATAAGAACATGATGAGGGGAGTCAAAGAAGAAAGCACCCTCTGTGGTTCCCACCACCGCCACAGCAGTGCAGAAGATCCACTCTGTTACATAACATCATTCACCTGCCCTGAGACAAAGCTTTGGACTCGGTAGACAGATCCAGAAATACTTAAATGTCTACTAAGGAGTAGCAAAAGGGAATGCTCCAGGACTCCCATCCATTCTCCTAGGAAAATCCTTTTACAGAAGGTGTTTGTAAAGGGCCAAATGCAATCCCTAATTAATAAGAAATTTGGGACCTACCTGGCTTTCATCAGCCTCTAAGCAATCATGGAGGTCTGAATGCCAGAATCTGAAGCAGAGAGAATAAGCTGTTACAAAAACACTCAGTGTTGGTTAGTCTGTTCTATACAAGAGAGGTTATGCAACTTGTTTGATAATGCTCTAGGCTCTAGATGGTGGAAAGAGCATATCTTTCCCCTATCAAGATTATAGGATGATATATTGTATTTATTAAAGAGGAGAAACTGAAAACTCCTTTTTCATGCCAGATGCATGTTTCAATAAATCCCCCGGACTGGTGATCAACAAATGCTGTTTGAAGATTTGGGGGCTTCATATCCCACTGGAAGAAGCTAAGGTGTAAGGCAAGTCAGGAAAAGTCACCTGCCCTGTGGCTTCTAGAGCCTGCAGAAAGAAAATGGGCTTCAGCAGTGTAGAACTCCCAGGGAGTAAGACTGCCAGCAAATTGGGAGGTTGACCAGTCATTGTTCCTCATTCCCAACCTTCTGGTTCTACTGAGCCCCGCCTCTTCCTGAGGTGCAGATGACACTGAAACACAATTAAACAGAAATACAGGCTGGAGAGACTGAATGCGCCTGGGTAGCAGTGGCAACCAGCTGTCAGCTCTTATTAACTTCTGCATAAAACATACCTTGAGTGCGGTTTGTTATCAATTACTTGCCGAAATGAAACAACTGGGGCAAGGCAAGACCTCCGCTCACATGAATTAGAGTGATTGGTTGATTGATCAGGGCACCTGTTGTAAATCATAACTGCTCCAAACAATCGCCAGCCGGTGGTGCTTTAGTTAATTTGTAAACAAAATTCATGTCACTGTGGAATTGCTTTCACTGGAGAGGAGCATTTGGGTTCATTTTAAATGAATGTATCGTTATGATGTAGCAAAGAATGAGATCCACTTTAGAGAAATGAACGGCTTCTTTGAACCCAAGCTTAATGGTATTACTTGGCTGTTCTTGAGCACAGTGTCTCTGATAGGGCCCACCCTCCAGTGCTCTCCAGCGATGACCACAGATTTGGGTCCAATAGGAAAGGAGAGAGGGGTTCCCATAAAGAACACTGGCATTACCATTTTATATCATCGATTGTATAATCACTTTCAGGCTTCAGCACCAAATGTGATTACTATCTTCAGGAGACAGATGAGGAATCTAAGATTCAGAGAGGCTCACTGAGATGTCTCAGGTCACAAGCGAGCACATGATGGAATAGGATTTGCTGGGTTTCACAGTGCAATCCAAACTCTAGGCTGCGTGTTTTCTTGATTTGTATAGTGAGCGGGACTGTGGCAAGCGACACTCATAGGTCTACACACATGGAGTAAGTTTCCAGAGGAGTGATGGCTTTTCCGTTTGTTTGTACACAGTGCTCTGAACGCACCGCAGCCCCACTGGAACAAACACTTCCTCCTCCAGCTTTCCACTTGGCGCCTGTCCTGTGGCCTCGCCCCTGCGCACGCACCGACACATTCTGTCAGCCGGTCACCAGGATCGAAACCCGGTCACCTTTATGGCATATTTTTTTTCTCTCTAGTTCCGGTTCCTCCCAAATCTGTGACTTCTCTGATGATGAATAAAGATGGCTTCCTGGGAGGCATGTCCGTCAACACCGGCGAGGTATTTTGCTCGGTCCCGGGCCGTTTGTCTCTGCTCAGTTCCACTTCAAAGTACAAAGTAACTGTGGGGGAAGTTCAGAGACGGCTTTCGCCCCCCGAATGCCTCAATGCGTCTCTCCTCGGCGGCGTCCTCAGAAGGTAAAACCCCCAAACCAGTTATTACGGGGTGAAGGAAGAGGGCTCTCCCGGAAACCAACAGATAGCCGGACGCAGTTGCCTAGCAACCGGGCGTCCAGAGCGCGGCCTCTGCGCTGCGCGTGCGGGGAGCCACGGCCGCCACGTGCTGGGGGCCGCGCGCTCAGACGCCGCCGCCCTGGGACCCACGCGCCGCAAGCACGCGCCGCCTCGCTGTCCCGCTGTTGGGGGCGCCGGGAAGCTCCCTTTTCCCTGCCCTGTCCCTGGCGCCTGACTCCTTCCTATCCTGGGGACACTTCGAGGGCATTCTCTAGCCTGAGTGAAACTGAAACAGACGTTTCCTGGAGTAACCTACTTTGTGCCAGTAATGTACTGTAATATTTCTGTTTTGGTTTAAAATATGGTTGGCAGTCGACGAAATTGGCGACTACCCACCAAAGCGTTGCTCCCTACAGTTTGAAAAATTCCGTGCTAGACTTGCGACCGCCTGTCTTCAGCAAGAACACCACCAATAACAGCAATGAAATAGTAGTAGTTATTTCTTGGGGTCATTCAAGTGTTCCTTAATATGGGAAGAAGACATTCCATAGACTCCTTGTGGAAAATGAGGAAGAGATAGCTTTTATCTTAAGATTTAAAGCCTTCCCCCAGAATCTCTGCCAATGCCTGGACGGAGGACACTTTGGTAGTGTCTCTGATATGAAGGTGACACTGTAGGAGATGAACTTCTCAAGTTAGCCTCTTTGGGGAGTTGAAAGTCCCTTTCTTTCCTAAAAGTGGCTGTGTGAACAGTACCACAAGAGAGGACAGAGTAACTGGATTTTTTCTTGTATTTTTGCCCACAATTTGGCACATACAGGGAGAGTTTGGGAGGAAGTAAGGGTGTGACTCATGGGTTTTTCTTATTTTGAATCCTCTTGCTCTGCTCTCCTGAAGTGAGTCTTTTGAGCCCTGGAGTGTGAAAGTTTCTTTCAATAACCCCTGGGCATTGAGCGTGTGTGTATAAAACTTGCTGTGAGATTAAGTGAGATAATCAATATACAGTGCTTATCGCATAACTAAACTCCCTAAAGTGTTAGTTTAACTGTTACTGCGATTACCATCATCATGTTGGTTTCATGTTTCAGTCTTCCTTCCCCTTTTAACCCAACTCCATTTTATAGCAACTCTTGACCCCTTCCTTCCTCGAAAACCCCACCTGTTTCAGCTAGTTAGTGCCTTCTCTCTGAGCCACCCAGTTCTCTCTCTCTTTTCAGCAAGGTTGTGCTTGCCCAGTTTCTGTTCACCTAACTGGCTCCATTACAAGGAAAGAGCTTGTGTGTTGCATGTGCAACTTCTACCTTTTCTGGACCCATAACCTACACCCTAATTATTCCCATCTGGTATCATTTTTTTCTCACGAGATAAAAAAAAAAGAAAACGACTCAATTTTTTTATGCTCTGTATTGCAGAAATTAAGCAAACCTCAGCAAACTATCAGCAAATAACCAAAAGGAAAGGGGGAAAATGTGCTAACCTCAAGTTAAAACCTCTTCAAGCTCCACTGGGCTTTAGATTGCTAAGTCTAAACTTTGTTTCAGGAACACTCTGAGGTTAATCAGAATGTTAATTCTTGCAATTTCAGAGCCAAATCGAAAAATGGGGGGAGATCTTTGCGAGAAAGGCTAGAAAAAATCGGTTTGAATTTACCCGCGGGCAGGCGCAAAGCAGCAAATGTCACGTTACTCACCTCCCTGGTGGAAGGTAAGCAAGACGTGTGGCCATTTCACGAAGTGGCTGAGTTTAACCGTTGGCTGAAGGCTGACATTTTACACGTTTCATGATTAACTGGAAATCACTGCGATTGTTGTGCCCTTATGAGTTGGATGTCAAGCGGCCGCCTGAGAGAAGTTCAAAGGTCCTTTTACTTAGAGGGAGCTGGCAATTGTAGAGAGGCCAAGGGACATGTGCGAAGGTCCCTAAGCTCTGAAGAGTTCTCAGGTCCAGACTCTAAGGCAGTGCAGGGGTCACTTCTGCCACCAGGTGCAGTACACAGTGTGTGAAAACACCCTCTGTATGAACTCTTGCAAGAGTAATTCTGGAAGCAGCAATACAGTCCATATCCCTCTCCTTCCCGGGTTCTACCTCTGAATCGTAGGCAGTAGAAAGTACATTGTCAGTTTATGAAACTAGTATTTCATTATGACCCCTATGGTTATTTTAAAACTCATGCCACTCCCAGGGCCCTATCTCCTGCTGATTACCTGGGATGACTTATTAATGAAATATGGTTTAGTGAAGCCCGTGAGGCCTAGGAGAAAATGGGGTCGAGGATGGTGTTGAGCAAACAAGGAGGGGAGTCACGTATGGTCTTCACTGTAGATTCATCAATTGTGAATTAAAGGCCCATAATTATAACAAGCATATTCTAATTTGCTCATCATTTTGGAGTTGGGGATGATATTTACGGTATGTAATAAACAGGATCTGCTACACAGTTGAGAACAAGAGGATCTGCAGTTAATTTGTGGGATGGGGAAGGGATAGGAAATACAGCCAGATGGTCCTAATGAAGGAAGTTGTAGAATTTTCTCTAGAGTCTAACATGTTGGTCTTGGTTTTTTCTTCTATTTTTATGGAAGTGATATTATGACACTCCTGTGGGGAATTGGTTTTTGGAAGAAATCTTAGAATATGCAAGCAGCAACCATAAAGTCATCACATTTATAGTCATTGCACTTTGCCATCTTTAAGGCAAAGTTGCCTGGCCCAAACTTACCCTCCAGGGGCAGCAGTCAACAAATTTCCTGATGACACTTATTAGCAGTTGACTCTCAGCCCCAGGGGTGGGGGGGTTGGGGGGGTGTTACTTTTTGCCATTCAGGGAATTGCTAGTATCACTGTCCTTATTTTGTAAAAGCAGTCAAGGTAATCTCTATCCAAAACATGAATTTGGGTGGAGAAGGGACAAAACAGGAAAACTACTGAAATTCCAGTATTCGTTTGACAGTTTTCAGTCTTATGGATCTGGATCATTGTAAACATCATGCCTGAAGTCTTTTGTTGTTACTACAATAATGATGATTAAAAGTAACATGCTCCTTAAAAATAACGTAGCGATGGGATAATGCATGTTTCATGTTTGGTATCTTCCCTTGAACACCTAAGGCTGTGCATTAAAGGGTAATAATGCTTTGTTTGAAAGGGGCTTCCGCATAAGCTGAGGAATCTCTCGGATGTCCAGGCTTTCTATAGCTGCTGTGTCATCTTGTGCAGTAGAAAGTCCTTAAGTAGGAAGATGATGACAGGAACCTCTAGGAGAAACCTGAACCTATCAGGGAATTGACAAAGAATAAATATTTCATTGCTGGACAGAAACATAGAAGTTTTACATATGTTCTTTAATATATGTGGACATGTACACACATGGAATTATGTTTGTATATATTAGTTATTAATAAGAGGTGTTCTTCCTAGTGCAGTTATAGGAAGATACAAAAGATAATACAAAAGATAGGAATACTTTTAAATTTTAGTTAAAGCAGGTATAACAGGTGCTTTTAAAAGGGGGCAGGAAATTTGGCTTGAATATCCAGCCACCTGTCTAGGTGCAATTATAAGGTGGCTCCTGAACATATCTGCCTGTCTTTCCTTTAAGAGAAAACATGGAATGTAGGAGGCCCAAAGCTATTCAGGGGATGTCTAGTTAGGACTTGGTTAAAAGGATCATCAGGGAGAGGCTGCAAAGAGCAGCAGGAGCAAAGTTTCTTCCATCAACTTTATGGCCTGAGAATCATTTTTATTTGGGCATCAGTCCTACCTTTGCTTTTGCCCCCAACAGCTGGCCTCTTCTGTAAATAACAACAGTTGACCAGGAAGGATCTCTTGTCCTGGGATGATTAGAGACTAGGTGCTGATGATTACCTCTGCTGCTGTCTTTTCAGGGGAAGCTGTTCACTTAGCTCGAGATTTTGGGTATATCTGTGAAACGGAGTTTCCTGCTAAAGCTGTTTCTGAGTATTTGAACCGGCAGCACACCGACCCCAGTGACCTGCACTCCCGAAAGAATATGCTGCTGGCTACCAAGTGAGTGTCCCAGACCCTCAGCCCTCCTCCCAGACTCCTACCCTTCTGAGTCACCACATTACCCCGCTTGGGGAGGAAGTGTTGGGGAACGGCAATGCAGACCTCATTTGTGGAGCAGGGAAGCAGCTCAGTGGTGGAAGTAGCTTTTGCAGCCTGTGGATTGGGGGCTAGGAGCCTTCCCAGCTCCACCCCGCTGCCCTTCTCTCTCTCCTCCCCTCTCCCCACCCAAGTTGACTATGGGCTTTGGGTTTCTTTTGGTCTCCCTTATTACTAAGCTTCTGGGGGAGAGTGGCTTTATTAATATGAATCCAGGCTTTTTACAGTTCTTATCCCCAACCCTGGGGACACCAGGCAGACTTTTTCTGGGTTGGTCCTTGTTCCAGTTCTTCTCTGGATCCCTAGGTGCACATTTCTGCCTGATTTCACATCTCCCTGTCATATGCACGCTCGGGGTGTCTATATGTCACCCACGTGTACCCATCTCTACCCGCAGTTCTAATTATTCTCTTTCCAACGTTGCTGTTTGGCATCTTCCACAGACGTAAAATTTACTACAACTCCAGAGGGGAAAATAGTAAATCTCTGGCTAAATTTAGGTCTAGAGCTCATTTGAACTTTTACAGTGGGTTTTCTATTTATTTGATTTACTCCTGTCTTTGGCTTCGGTGTCATATTGTTGGTGTTTTATGGCCGGCTCAGGCCTGCAGTGGGCGGCGCTGCGTGCACCCGCACGTTTCTCTTGCAGGCTCGGCCCAAACAGCGGCGCTCATTTATTTAGTGCTGGAGGACGCGGTTTGTTCCGTTGACAGCGTAATTTAAAGAAATATATGGAAGGCTGAAAAATCATTTGCTCAAATTTGTCCAGATGTTTTTGAGACGTGATTGGAATTTGATTGCCCCTTTCCGCAGGGTCAAAAAATATTAATGTCCCAGAACTTTAATTGCTTACAGACCCTGCTTTGGGCTTTGAAGATTTAGAATGTTTGACTCTAAGCATTTGTTCTCCCCAGTTCAGAATTTCCTTTTTGGCACTTTGGTAATGAGTACAAACTTAAGGAAAGACTTTAACCATCTCTTCCAACGATCAAAACCTGGCACCCGTCCTCTTTTTGGAAGGTTTCCTTCTGATACACCAGCTAGCAATGTAATAGATCTGTTGCCCTTTGCCCCTTGCCTCGATGTCTGGTGGTGGGGGACGTGTTGGCGCTTTATAAAAGAGTAAATGTACTTTGGGGAAAAAATAAAACTAAATTGTATAAATTAGGTAATAGGATTCCACAAGCACTGTCATTTCCCTAAGGAATGCTTGTAATTTCCCCCACCCCATCACCTCTTGAAACCCTGGGACTTCACTTAGGTCACCACTTCTTAACCTGGGGTATCAGAATCATCTGTGGAGCTTTTCCAAGATTTTTATTTGTGGGTCTAGCCCCAAGCTCCCTGAATTGGAATCATGGGGGCAGAGGCATGGATGTGTGCTTTTGAGCCCTGCAGGTGATTCCAAGGTACCCCTGGCCTAAGAACTGCCCTATTTAGATAGAAGGGTTACCTATCTCTTCCTGGTTGTTAAGGATGTATGTGTGCATTTCGAATGGAGAAACCAGTAGAACAGAGGGCAGAGAGAGGATGCCTGTTAGGATTCTCTGCCTACCAACATTAAAACCAAAACCCTTTCACCTGCTGCAGGTGGGGGTGGGGGAGGTATTCTTTGTCTTGCTCAGCCATTACTCTTCCTGGGAGTAATACCCCTGGCCAAGGATGCCCCAGCATCACTCATATGGCCTCTAGGTACCTGCCTTGTTTACCTGTTGTCCAGGCCCCACGTGTCCCCAAGTGTCAGGCCATGGGGGGGGGTGGGCAGGCTGGGACTGGAATTTTGTAGTTTTTCTTTCTTACCACCACCCCTCCCTCCACCAGTGGAAGCAGACTGCCAGAAGTCTGCCAGTCTGTAAAAGGCTATGGCCTTTGGGATGCCATTCCTCTGGCTGGTAGCAGAGCCAAGCCATTGGACCTTCCGGGCTAAAACCCTCCTATATTAACCCTCTTGTCCACCTCCTATATTAAAAATTTCTCAAATAAGCTCAATTCATAGTTAGGCACACAGTATTTCTAAGGCTGAGAGATTCCTCTAAATTGTAGTTGCCTTGAGGAAATAAAAACCTTCAACAAATAAAAATCTACCCTCCCCAGTGTCTTAACCATCTACCTGTAGGTTTTATTTAAACAATGTAGGAATCCTTTTATATTGACAACAGTCCTGTTCTACAAAGATTTTCAGTAGCCTCTGCTTAAAAGAAAGGGGAAAAGGGGGAAAATATACCTTCCTTCCTAAATACTGCAGGTAAACAGATTTTTGCTTTGAATGGAATCAGCATTCTCTCCTGGAATAAACAGTTGCTTGCCCTGGGCCATGCAAGTCTCCGCAATCTGCTTCTGTGTCAGAGACAGGCTTGTGGCTCAGGGGCCTAAATCTTTCAGGGCTTTTTGAGCCTGATCACCAAAAGGTTAGAAAGGCAGAGGAGAGAAGGGGGAAAGGGTTTTTACAAAAACTGCCAGGTAAAAGCCAAAAATTACTGAATATTCAAAACCAAACGCTAAAGCCTAGCGGATTTCCCAAGCAGAGTCTAAGCGGCCCTGGGATAAAGGGGGAAAGACTGTATTTGAGAAAAAAGGCAAGGCTTTGGGATAGAAGGGGTGCATAACTTCCCCACCCCCGCTTTCCTTCTAGTCCCAGCTGCTCCAGAAGGGAGAGCGCCGGGAAGGGAAACAGAGCGGAATCGTCCACATTAGCCTCGCTCTCCGGCTCTATGGTGACCGGGCGCCTCTGGGCTTGTGTGAGCGTCTCCTTTCTAATGCCAATGACAACGACGCTGAGAGTGATTTTTTTTTATTCCTCTCCCACCTCTTTGCAGGCAACTCTGTAAAGAATTTACGGATCTGCTGGCGCAGGACCGGACGCCAATCGGGAACAGCAGGCCTAGCCCCATCCTGGAGCCGGGGATCCAGAGCTGCCTCACGCACTTCAGCCTCATCACGCACGGCTTCGGCGCCCCAGCCATTTGCGCTGCGCTCACGGCACTGCAGAACTATCTCACCGAGGCGCTCAAAGGCATGGACAAGATGTTCTTGAACAACACCACCACTAACAGGCACACGTCTGGGGAAGGCCCAGGTAGTAAAACTGGCGACAAGGAGGAGAAACACAGGAAATGAAAAATTAAAAAAAAAAAAAAAGAAAAAGAAAAATGTTTTAAATACAAAAGGAAAACAGAAAAAAATTTAATTTTAGCTTTAAAATGTTGGATTGGCTTTGGAAGAATTATATTAGGTAGAATACACATACAATCAAATTTTAAAAAAAGAGCTAAATAACTTTAAAAAAAACTGAGGCGTACAACGGAGCAACAGTATCGGTTCTCAGTGTCTATCTCAAGATACACTTGGAGACAAACGTCCGGATTTTCCACTTCGGTTCTTTCGAGCTTAGTAATACTGATAATAAAAGAAAACCATGATTTTCCCCCTTTGGAAAATAAACATAAGACTAAACATGAGAAAACGCTAACTTATTGGAAGAAAATCGGAGAAACATTGTTGGTGTCAGTGCTTTGAGAGTTGGTTGACTGAGACGCACGAACTTTTTAATTTTTAATATTTTTTTAGAAAACTCTCTTGCAGTCCCCACCCTTCCACCTCACCTCACCCCTCTCCCAGCCACCCTTTTCTACGTTGCCCTCCCTCCCTCAAGCTGTCACGGGAATTTTCTGGGATGAAAATGAGTGTGGTTAGCCCCTTTGCGTTGTGTTTCAGTCCCCTCGGTANGCGGGGAGGGAAGCCCGTGGTGGTGCCGGCGGGGGCTGCAGCTCATGCCGGCAGGTGGAGCAGAGGCTCCTGCGGCTGAGGAAAATGCGGATCAATAAGTTGATTCAGACTCATCATCAGTTCCTTTCAGAAATGTTACTAAGTCTCAGCCTTGCCAGCATCTGCATACAGAGAATCTTGCATTTGTTATATTTGTGTCATCTACCAATTTTAAGAACAGTAGTAAAAACAAAAGCACAATATGAATACGTTGATTAGTATGTAATTCCTTCGGAGGGGTATGTACCATTTCATTCTCTTCTGTTTTCCAAAGCTTTGCCCGCATGGTTTATGAGCTTCTTCAAAGAGGACTTGGGCTTCCTACACAATCTATAAGGTACAGAGAAAAAAAAATCCGATCCCTTTTTAATCAAAGCCTGTGTGTCAGAATTCTGCAGGTGCACTTCTTTAAAGAAGCTCAAAGGGAATAATTTAGAAAGTGGCCAATAAGAGATCGAAGCAGCTTTGAGTCTAGTTGCTAACAGATACCTCAACACGGAATTTCAGGGGAGGGGGAGCTGAGAAATGAATTTTAGGGGGGAAGAATAAGGGTTCTTGGAGCCCAATATTTTAGCAATATTGCCCTGCGTTTGAAATAGATTCCATTTCCTTGGGCTCTTTGGTGATTGCTGTTCTAACCTGTAAAGAAGCAGCTTTTCGAGTGGTCGTGGGGAGGAGGGTGGTGCAAGCTCCCGTGTTTCAGCAACAATTGCTTTCTTACAAGATGCTTTATGAATGAGACACTCCCCCCTCCCAGACACGCACTTGTTTTGGCATATAATGGCAAAATAATGAATGCAAAGTGAAAGATGTATTTCAGCTTTGAATTGTACCGTCTGTATACACTGGGACTATTCCCAGTGGATAAAGTTTCCTGCATTTAATATCTCTCATTCTGGCAGCCCTGCTCCTTTCTTGGGCTTCATCTGAGTATTATCATGAAATAAGATCTGGAACCCATTGTCCCCAGCCTCCCCAAAGCAGTGGGGAAATCCACCCCCAGTGGTCTCTAAACTTAGTGTTGATACACGCACCTTTTTATACAAACTAGACCTTAGGACCTTTGCAACACCCCTGAAAGATAAAGATCCAGATGTCTGTTCTGCAGGATTTACACCTAAGATCCACTGAGACTCTCAGTTCTGCCGCCCCGTGGGCTTTGGCTTTGGGGGGAGGTTGGAGGATTGGGGTTTAGGCACCCGATGAGAGCTTTGCGCTGACACTTTTATATGGGAGGGAGTTAGGGAGCCAGTTTCAGGTCACCAGGAAGGTCCAAGCAACGATTATGTCACACCCCAGCCCATCTACCACTAGCTCCTTTGGGGACTTCTGGGTGTGCTTGGTTCAGCCCTAGACGAGGTGAAATACAAAGGCTGGGAACTAAACCTTATGGAGAGTGTAGACAGCCCATCTCTCCCCAGCTCAGAAGCCTGCGCCTTTGTCGGAGGGCCTGGCCACTTGCATTATATGTGTTCTGATTGGAAAAGGCCAGGAGAAACCACACTGAAAACCATCGTCTCCTTTCCTTGCAGGGCAACGCGCCCCACGCGTGTGACGTGCGAGAGACGCGATGGACGCGCCTTGCTCTTACTGTGCAGGTCCTGAGAGCGTGTGGGCCACTCGCGCCCAGTCGTGTTGAGGACATAGAATCAGCCGCTGGAGGGGCCTCGGGCCACGCGGGCCCTTTTCGCTCTCGGTCTCACCCTAAGGGCTAAGGCGACCGAGAAAGCCCCATTCTCCAGTAGGTAATGGGGCGGCGCCACGCGGGCTGCAGGCGGGGAGGGGTCTCAGCGCTGCCTACGCCCTTTGCTAAGAGCTACCGCTCCGGGCGCCAGCTCCCGGAGGCAAGTGGCCTAGAAATGTCCGGGGAATCTGAAGCTTCCCCGGGCTTTGGCAGGACGAAAACTCTCCCTCCTTACGCTCCTAAAGGCGGGTGATGGGATGCGAATTGTCCTATTTGGCTATGCAGGCTCTCTTTATCGTCCTTCGCCTTCATTCGAGTGTTCCTCCCGCGCCCCCGCTAAGTAGTGCCCCATGCCCGCCTCCCTCGCCCCACCCCCCGCGCGGAGAGAGCCCACTGCCTCCCCCCTCTCCCTCACTTCTCCTTTTATGTACGACCCCCACCCCCTTTGCTTTCGTTAGCCAGGCCCGCTACGTTTATCTGATAATTGAGTTATTAAAAGATTTGGTTTCCTTGGGCCCATAAATCAATAAACAGTAGGATTAACGCAAGAGTTTGCCTTTTAAGTCAAGGGAAACGTTTAAAACAAGCCCTTTTGAGCTTTGTTTTCAAACTAAACAGGTGAGTTGCAGTTCTTCCTCCACCCTGCCCTCTTTAGACATTTTATCCATGCCGCGTGCCCCCTCCCGAATGCTCAGTCCCAAACCAAAATAGCTAAAGATAGAAAAAAGGAGTCAGGATGTGGCAGCGCTGCCTTCACACTTTCCACTTTGCAAGTTCCTTTTGGAGGTTCCAAAGGTCTCCTGACCATTCTCTGTCCAACCCTGCCTCCTCCTACAGGTATTATGGGTCTCAGGGGGAGGGGGGGGGAAGGCGGGGGAGCTCTCTGGGAGAGGCTTCCACCATCAAAATGATCTTTAATTTCTCCCTCAAACTAGGAAAGTCACTTTCTCTCACCACCCCTACCCCCAAAATTATCTTGCATTTTCTTTCCTTCTCTCTGGCTCACATCCTTAGCTCTCTCCACCCCCACATAAAGAACCGAAGATGCTTTCAAAGACCTGGCTGTTTTATTTTCTTTGGCCAAGGAAACCACTTTCTCTCAAGCAATTATTTCATATCCTATGAAAACTTTGGTTGAATGGAAAACCTGAAGCCCCGGACTTATCTACGAATGTTCCTCTGGTACAAAGTCTTACTTAAAAGGGCAACTCCTTCCTACTTAAAGTGTTTATAGAGAATTTGTCATCACATCTGATATCCTGTATGCGTAATACATTATGTGGAAAGGAATTAATAACCTTAAACCATCTGATGTTGCCTCAAGAGCCCAAACAGTGTTTCCCCTCCTGTGCCAATATATGTTAAATTATTGGGGTTAAAAGAGAAAGAAAGAAAAAAAGAAAGAAAAGAAAGCAAGAAAGCAAGAAAGAAGAGTAAGGAGAAATATCAAAATATCAAAATTCATTTTTGTTTTCTTTCAAAAAGTGGAATGAACACTATTCTTTAAATGCCAAAACTGACTCCACTATTGAGTTGGTCTCTAATTCACTAACATTGTTTTTGCCACACAATCGAGAAATATCACTATTGACTCTTCGGAAGAAGAGTTCTGGAGGGTATCCATGTTAAGTTTGTATATATTTATTTATGCTTAATTTAATGGGAATGTGTAAATATGGCAAGTAGTTTGGGATTATTTATCTGTGAATCTATACCTCTGTGAATGGGTGGTTAAAAAAAAAAAAAAACCAAGGAAAAAAAAAAAAAGCTTGACCCTAGGTAGAATCCTATCTGAATTTTTCTGTTCTTTATAGACAAGCTGTTATGGTAATGGGTAGAAATTGGTTTATTGTCCAGTGTTGATCTGATTTACACAAATAAAAAGACTGTTGTGTTTTTGTTGTGTTTTCATCTTCAGTTTCTTGAATATGGACATTGTTTAATTCTACAGACAGAAAAAAGTATAGCGAAGAATTTTTTCCTTTTTGCCACCTCTCACCAAAACACAGGCAATGTTTTGTTACAGCATAAATACAATAAATTTTGCTTCTTAGAAAAACAGACACTTTTGTTTTCACTAAGAGGTGTTTTTTATTTTCTTAATTCCAAGTTGACACTCTTCTCTCCTATTTCTAACTAGATTTGCAATAAAAGCTCATGTTAACTGCATCTCTTGGTTTATTTTTGCCCTTTAACAAAATGAGGCGTCAAATTTACTTCCCAGGTAACTAAAAGACTCTGTGTCCCAGTAACTAATGGGCTCTGGGTCCAAGTCAAAGACGATGCTCCCCTCCCACTGCTAATGGGATAGCATTCTGGCATGGTGTTCCTTGGAGGAAATGGCGCAGGAGATGCCCACAGGGCCAGGTATGGGCTCCTGCACCCCACACCTGGGGATCTGGAGGAGTTAACTGGCTTATTTCAGGACTGAACCCAACCCTGACCTCACCAGCTGTGCAAGGCCCTCCATAAACAAATGAGGAACAGCTACTTTGACCCAGAGGAGGAAAAAGACATAGTTGTCTTAGGAGGTTGGTTCTTACCTTAGGCTGAGAGGCTGCCTAGAGAAGCCAGAGCTTTTCTCATTCGGGTTAATGGGCTGCAGCCCAGTCCTAATGGGCTACAGTGATCAAACATCTTCTCAATCTGTATTTCATCCCAAGGCTTGGGCGTCTTCCCTGAGGCAAGGAAAGTAAAGTCATCCAAGATGTTACACAGTTGGGACAAGTCACTGTTTCTCTCTGGACCTCAAGGTCTTTATCTGTAAAATGTGGGCCTCCTAGGGTTCTTTCCAACATCCAAATATTGCCTGGTTTAATTATAAAAAGCAGAAACGGTAACATGTATGTATATTTAAGGATAACCAACAAAGTCGAATCTCGATAACTCCAGATTATGAGAGTACGTAGCATGTAGTTGGTGCTCAGTTAATTAATAATATGCCTCCCATGTCAATTTTCTGTTTTGCAGGTGAATCATTCCCACTTGGCCCTCCCTATAGGGAAAGACAGAAGGGACAATGGGATCTGCTTTATGTGAGATTTTCCACTTCTTGGCTCCCTCATTAACTAAAGAAAGGGGGGGGAGGGTATCATGGTTAGAACTATAAGTGACTAAATCATAGAACTCCCCTGCTCCTCCCCAAAGAAGGGAAGTAGAAGGAAGGAAAGAATTGCAAGGGAAATGTGATTAAGAGGGCGTCCAATCCATTTATCTATAATGAAAACAGGTATATGTATTTGTCTCTGGCTCAACTGTATTACACTGAATTTCCTTTTCATTTGCTTTTTGGAGAGTAAGGGCTTGGTTACCACTAGGATCATACAAAAGAGGTGGTGAATAATTTCCATCTCTTGGGGCAAATTCTCCTACATAAGTGTCAGCTCCTACTCTGGAGAAACAGACCTGTCACCTATTATCCCATAGGTAAATTCCAGACCACCCCCCTTCCCACCACCATTTGACAAGGTGAGTATCTGAGACAATCATCTTTACTAGGTAAAACCCAGAATCCTGAGGGGCCCAAATGTGAGAAAAGAACTAGGCGGAAGACATAAAAAGAAGAACTAGAAAGAGAAGGAAAGGTGTAGGAAGCCCGAGGCAACCTTGCCTAACAAAATGGCCTTGTCATAGCTCCCCAGGCCCTTTGTTACTGTTTTACCAGGCTGCAGAGGGAGTAAGGAAAGCCACAGCTAGACCAGCTAGGCTGACGATCCTGACCAGAGTCCTGCGTAGGGACCCTAGGTAACCTTGGAGGAAGTGTCGCTGCTTCCTCTGCCTGCCAGGAGGCAGCCAGCCGGTTGAGCGGCTTACAGTGCCCCCTTAAGTCCGCCTGCCCGCGGTATTAGCGGCTTAAGGGCCCTGATTAAAAATAATGCTTGGAGGAAGACTCGATTATTTTTTTATGAGGCCACATTCTTTTCCTCCGTTGGCAAATAACAGCCCCGTGGGGTCCCTCCCCTAAGACCCCAGGGCAGACAGAGCTTAGAGCCCCTAGAGAGATGCTGGCCCGAAGGGATGTGTCCCTTCCTGAGGGCGATCAGGACTCCCGGACGCATGCTTGGACTTCCAGAGCGGTTGTCTGTCATGTAGAAGCCTCAGAAATTAAACGCGCAGCTCACAAGTCCATTAATTTTAGCTTCCCATTAATCTATTTATAAGTGAGCCAGCGCTGGCTCTATAAATACAGTCCTATAAAATTGAACTCCTTTCCATAAATCTTCCAAGTTGTTTATTTACATGTATTTCCTCGCCCTCTAACGAGCCTCCTTTAAACTTGGGGAAGATTCGGGCAGACTCGACCCGGGATGGGGTGTGCTCACCCCTCCCTAGCTTCCTGGTTGGAGTCCTAAACTCCTGGGGAAGGAAGGAAATGCGAGGAGGCAGAGGGAGAGGGGTTGGGGTGGAAAAAGAGGGCGAAAACTCATTTTTCCTTCTTGACTTTGTTTCCTTGTTTCTATCTCAAACTCACGCTCTCCATATTTCCCATCACCAGCTCCACGTTGATTTATATCGTCATAAACAGCATTCTTGAGACTATAGCTTCTCTCATAGCTTGGGGTGAGCTCCTTTTTCACTTCCCTAGCAGTCACTACTTTTAAATCAGGGCTCATAAATAACCCCGTCGCTTCTTTAGGATGAGGTCAGTCAAACGTCTCCTCGCGTCCACTTTCTTGCTTGGATCCTTCCTTGCCCTCCCCCAGGTCACTAGTTGACACACTCCCACCGCCTTTCCCGCACGTTTCCAGAACGCAGTCGCGGACAGCAATGTTCAGCTTGGGCGCCCGAACAGTGACACTCACACCCAGGCAAGGTGTCTGCGTGCGCACACACGTAGCACGCGTGCGCCGCCCCAGCCTCCGCCGATCCCACGCATACCGCGCGGCTGCCCGAGTCTAGGCACGCTCTCCCGGTTGCGCGGGAGGGAGTCGAGAATCACGCACGCGCGGACACAGGCGCCGTGGCACCGCCCCGGGGGCACAACTCCAGCCCCCCCCCCCACTGCCCAGGGCGCGGCACACGCTGGCAAGGGTGCCTGCTGTGCGCCTTGGAGATTGAGGCGCCGAGTTTACGAAACAGGTTGTAGTGTGGTCCGTGTGTGTATGTGTGTTTTTGTGTGTGTGTGTGTTCATGTTCAGATGGAGGGAGCAGTTTTGTCACGCAAGTTCAATACGTTCCACGCAGGTCACAAGCTAGCAAAGTCAGGCAGTGATTTTTTTTTGCCCACTTGTTCGAAACCTTATTGGTTCTGCCCACCCTGCTTCTTTCGCTTTTTCTCTTCTCTCCGCAGGTCTGCCGCCTTCTGGAACTGACTCAGGCGAGAGGCGTCCAGACCCAAGTAGGGGTCACACCTGCTGCCGGGAGAGGCCTCTGCATAAAAATGCTTTTTTAAAAATTTAAAAAGCAGTACAATAGCCAATGGACTTAGCAAAGCGTGACTTGCCCAGACCGCAAGGAGGGCAACTCCGGCAGTCATCTGTTACTCGCCCACCAGTTAACGTCCTGGACGTGTCTGTTAGTGGATATATTAGCCAACGTTTGTAGGATGTGGCTGTCGAATGTCATTAGCCAACATACTTGACTGAAGGGGGGGGCATGGGCGGGGCATATATGCGAATATTTTGGGGAGGTCAGAGTCTGCCCTCTATAATAGTCAAATGTCCCTTCCTGTAGGGACATTTATCAAATGACTAGAGAAAAGGAGCTGGCACAAGAACAGTGGGGTATAGAGATGTGGGAAGGGGAGTTTCTTTGGGACTGAGGACTGGGCATGCGAGTCTTTTCTCGGGTGGAAACTTGACCCAGGTCAGACCGGTACTACGGTAGTACGGGAGACTGAAGTGAAGGAGGATCGAGTCAACCCAATGAGTTCTAGCGCTCGCTGTGTGAACCATTGGGTCCTGAGCCGCTGCAACCTGGCATCCGGATGCACAATTAGAGGCTGGGCAGTTTGGGAACACCTGATTACAGAAGGGCCCGTGGCTGTTCAAATGGGAAAACTGAGTGCGACCATAATCTGAGTTTCTAAGGAAATAGGACTTTAGATAACTTCTTCACAGCGGTGGTTTTTACTGTTGAAATGTCGACCGTTCTAGGTTTGGAAAGGGTCTGGGAGGGTTGTACAAAATAGCTGGGAAAATTACAGTCAAGACAAGGAAAACAATATAAAACCAAACCAAACCTCAGTGTTCCATCAGCCCTCACGAAAAAAAGAGAGAGAGAGAGAAGAAGGAGGTGCCAGCACTAACTTTGAGATCAAGGTATTAATCTAGGACCAGGATGAACTTTGTGTATATGTTATCTTCCTTTATAAATGATTTTACCAGGAAACTAGGTGAGAGACCTTTTTTTGGGGGGAGGGGTTATTGTAGTTAGGGTTATTTACACACACACACACACACACACACACACACACACACACAATTCACAATATGGGAAGTGCCCAAGACCGGACTAAACAAAAAACAGCCACAGTGAAACATTTACCAGAGTGAATTTTCTCTGCCATGAGAGTCCCATGTGTTGGAAAGATTTTTTTTTTCACGTCTTAGGTTTTAGGGCTCTTGTTTTCAAGACCAAATTCTTTTGGCCAGAGATTCCTAAAGATAGGAAACTTCTAAGGGTTGAAGCAGAACCACTCTTTATTCTTTATAATGCATTGTTAAACACACTTTCCCTTTTGCTGTCTTTAGGAAGCAGGGGGCACAGGCATGAGCCCTACCAACAAAAACGGGCCCACTGAGTGATTCATTCACTTTTATGTTCAATCTAAATATTCTTTTCTTTTTCAAAAATAAGGGCCATTCAAGACAATGGGGCCAAATAATCCAAAGAAGGATCTAGCTGATCTGGGTCCCTGTGACCTTTTACCCTTCCTTTAATTCTCAATAGTGAACATCTGTGTTTGGTGGCCAATGTCTGAAAGTAATAAAGACAATTAGAGCATTTTATTTTTTCTTGGGGAGAGGGGTTTGGTTGCCAGTGTGGAGAGGTAAAAACTTTGTCTATGACACTATTTTGCAGGATGAAACTAGGGGAATACCAGCCACTAGCCCTTGCTGCTCAATAGGACCTGAGGAATTGAGCGTAGTAATTACATACACTGAAATTATAGGTAATTCATATTGCTCCTTGGTTTATTAGCCTGTGTAAAATTTTTAAAAATAATCCTATTGTTTGTCAACTCTACCACAAAAAGAAAATAATGTCTACCTCTCTCCAGCCTTGTTTTGAGTTTCCTTCCAATTGTGAAGACTTGTTAAATTAGGTTCCTGAATACATGCTCCCTCGCACCACTTTTGTGAAGGCTCTTCTCTCTCTTCCACCTAAGAACAACTATCATCAAGTCAAAACCAAACAACTTGACATGTTAATTGGTTGAAAAGTATTTCAGCTTTTGGTGTGTAAAACTGTGAAATCCACCAATCTTGAGGCCATTTGAAAGGTTCAAAGTTCTGAAAGAATAAGATATTTTAGGGATAATTAGAGAAATTTATCTCCCAAACAGATGTCAGGGGTGAAAGAACATGTTTTCTTAGTATGTGTTGTCCTCTTGGCACTCTGTTGTGGGTTTTTGATGATGCAAAGGTGGTTTCTTGTAATGGACATATGAACGTCCCCATATGAATGAGCAAACCTGTTGTACATCCACGCATGAAACTACATAACTTTTTTTTTAAAGATTAATTTATTTATTTTGAGAGAGAGAGTGTGAGTGGGTTCGTGGGGGGAGTGGGGAAAGGGGGAAGAGGGAGAGAATCTTTCAAGCAGACTACCTGCTGAGCGAGGATTTGATCCCACAACCCATGAGATCATGACCTGAGGTGAAACCAAGAGTCAGATGCTCAGCCGACTAAGCCACTCAGGTGTCCCCTATATAACGATTTAAAACTCTCCAGTGAAGTTAAAGTTGAAAAGTGACTATATTATACACCAAATTATATATGGACTATTATATATTGTATATAGTATATATATTGTATATATTATATGTATCTCCAGGAATCTCTGTTGTAGTGAAACTTTTTTTTAAAAAAATTCCATTTATTTATTTGACAGAGAGACAGTGAAGGAGGGAACACAAGCAGGGGGAGTGGGAGAGGGAGAAGCAGGCTCCCAGCGGAGCAAAGAGCCTGACACAGGCTCGATCCCAGGACCCTGGGATCATAACCTGAGCTGAGGGCTGATGCTTAACCGACTGAGCCACCCAGGCACCTCTGCAGGGAAACTTTTTTAAGTGGAGGTCATTTGGAAACATTTTTAATGTTCTAAAATTTGTAGAAGGGTGTGTGTTTAAGAACCAGAGCATGAAACTTTAAAATGAGAATAGAGTTTTCCTGTCCACTGGACACTGGATGGCTTCTGTGCATGTCATCACTCTCATGCACACACAGAAACATGAGTTTGTAGTTGAACTGTTCTACATTTAATCACATATGTGCATAGGCACACACAGAAGACTTTCTCCTTGATGTTAAACACGTGTTGGGAATTTTGGAACTCTTACTTCTCCAGATCATATTTGTGACTTTGTTCTTACACATGTAGTTTAGAAGCCTACAAGGTGATAACTAGGTTATTCTTCCTCTCTCTGTCTTTTTTTTTTTTTTCTGTTAATAACTCTGTCCTTCTTCCTTTTCTCTCCCCCACTAGTTTCACCCCTCCCCAGCATTCTGTCAAGCAATAGGCTGTAAAATAGTTATCCAGACCAGCAGCCAGGCAAGTGCTGGTTGAGAGTAATTTCTGCCCCAAGCATTTAGCCCAGGGCAAAGCAAGCGTGCTCTCTAACTGATCAACCTGGATATTTCATTATTCATTAATTTACTGTTTAACCAAATCCCACTCATTATCAGAGGCAACGCTTGGCAGAGCCCAGCGAACAGTAGCAGTTGGTGTCAGGCGTGGAGAATTGGCCCATTTGATCCTGGGCTGTTTTATTATTCAACACCACTGACTGAGAAAAAGGTCCATGAATAATAAAGAGCCAAAGCGTGTTTGAACTGAGAAGCATGACACAGCCTTACAAAACAGCAGTTAGAAAATTAAAGGCAAGGTGGCCCAGACTTTGCATTTTTTATCTTGGCTGTGGGCACAGACATTTATATCCCTACATTGTTTTCAGTGATTTTTTTTAAGTCCTTAAGACAGAGGCATTTGTTTCAGTCAGTCTCACCCTTTCAAAACAGACCATTGAAGAACTGGGGAGCAAACTTACACAGCAAGAAACAAACATGCCTCCAGATGGGAACTTGAAAATGTAATTTCTAACCTTAAAATCACTTAGGTCCTTTGTGGCCCTTCCGAGCTATGGGGAAGATTTGGGTGATTTTAATTCTCCTTTGGACCTGCCATGATTCATACCCTGGGTTAGTTTAATAATTTAATTCATGATGCTGATCAAACACATGTTAAATTCCTTTTCTGTCCAACTTGTTCCTTGATAAGGCTTTGGGTCCTTGAGCCCCTGGCCACAAAAGTCACATAGCAAGGGTTTTAGGGATCCTGTAAGTAATATCTAAAATCTTATTGATGTGAGAGAAGGGCGTATGAAATGTAGAGGGACGAAGGGAGGAGTTTATGCTCCCTCAGAAGCACCTTGTTTTGAGTTTACAGAGGCAGTAGTTGTCATGAATTCTTTCAGGCTCTGCTAGGTCCGTAAACGTACAAGTGAATTGAATGCACTTGTTGGATCCATTGGTGGTGAGCTTAAAATTATGACTGCCTTTCGGAACTCCTGTCCTGTCATTCCACTCAGTATCCTTTTTACTCATTGATTTACAGTCTTTGAATAAGCATGATAAGACTTAAAACATAATGATATCTGTACCTTTTGTATGTTACTTTTTACTGCCTAGCGACCCCTTCACTTTATCCACACACAGCCATACTTATGCAGAGAAATAGGGCACGGAGCTACGGCTCTTCCATTTAGATGAGTAATAGGTGTATAGGAAAGTTTCTTGCAACCAATAAGTCCATTTGGGCTGCCTATACTCATCAAAAGTTATATATATATTCTTCCAAGATTCTTCATAACCTGGTCGGGTTGAACTGCCTTGGTGCTGAGATACTTAGAGTGACACATAAAAGACTGGGCTGTCCAACATCCAAAGATGTTGATGGTGAGTCAAACTTTGAGTGATTTTTTTTTAATGTTCAAATCAGTAAACAAAGGTTGAAAACGCTAGAGGGAGGCTTGGCTTTTTTCTTTCCTCAGGATATTCTCTTGCCTGCCTTGGATGCCTTTGGGAACTGTCATCGATATGTTATATTTAAAGTAGGATGGGATGTTAGCATGGCAATGATTCTTCTAACATCATCAACCTCAACACTTCATTTTACAGATGCTTAGGGAATGGCCTAACCAACCTTATGCGTGTAGCTCCACGATTAGTTCCAAAGTGCTTTTTTCTCTATAGAAGGTCTTAGGGCTTTGGTTTTTATTCTACATAAGATTTGTTAGATTTTTTCTATATATATTTTAGTAGTCTTGAAGAAGATCCTTAAAAAATATTCTGATCCCATATGACTGAAGTACAGTATTTTGAAAAACAGATCATTTATAATGGATGTTCTTTTGGCATTGCAAATTTTGACATTAATTATAAGAAGAGGGTGAAAATTGTTCCTCCAACATAATTGGGATTGGAGGGTCAGGATAATAAGATAAAGAACTCCGTTGTTTTTCTTCCTAATATGGTGGACGACATTGTTCAGTTTTAAATAAAAGCGAGTATAAGTTAACATTGAGTGTGAACATGATTGAAACTTATGACAAAGTTAATACCTTGACTTCTCAGATCATACCAGCCCTCATTAAATCATAAAACTACACACCGATGAGTATGACCACATATAAAGAACTCTCAAAGTGAAGAAGTTAGGCAACATCAGGCAATTCATCCACTTGAGAATCTCAAGTTCCGTTCCCTGTCCTCCCTTTTCTTTCAGTCTTGTTGCAGATTGAGATATTGAGTCTTACTCTCTAGCAAATTCTGTTTAGGACTCTTAGACCCTCTGTTGCCCCTTTAGTCCTTGGGATTTAGAACTTCACAGTGTCTGGAAAAGCAGTGTATGGGAGTTCCTGGTTTTCATGGTCCCTGGAGAGGAGACAGTGCTAGAAATTTGGAAGCAGAAGAAATCTTAGCATTTTTCTGGGCTTGATGGATCATAGTGACAAACAGGCCTGGTATAAATATCACCTCCTCTGAGAAAAATTTCTTTCCTAACTCCTTTACCTCCTGCTATACTCTTTAACTTCTCTCCCCATGGTTCTCAACCTTGGCAGCACGTTCAAGTCACCCAGAGACAGTTTTAAAAATACTAATGTCCAAGCTCCATCCTCTAATGTATTTGATCTGAGACACTGGTATGGCTTCAAAAGATCCCCAGGTGATTCTAGGACACAACTAAGATAACAAATCAAAGCTTTATGTTCCCAGAGCACTTTCTTCAAAATATGCCACTTACCCCATTGTCTCATTATAAAAATCTCTCTCTGGCCACCTTATATTATAAACTTCAGGTGTAAAGACCATGTCTTAATCAACTTACATAAAACATGGCATATAGTAATTACTAATTCATCCAACAGATTCTCATTAAGCAGTTACTAAGTTGTAGGATCTGGGGATACATCAGTAGCAAGATAGATCTGGTCTTTTACCTTGTAAAATCTGCAGTCTTTTGTCCTTGAAGACAAGTATGTCGATCCTGCATTTGTGAATCTCTCTGGGATTAGCTGATAACTGGCCAAGAGACATCATGGTACACCACGTTATTGTTGAGTGCCTCCTATGTGCTGGACATTGTGCTAGGTCTTGGCTACATTCCAGTAGTTCCAGTAGATGAACCAGGCTGCAAAGGCTCTGGGTTAGGGTATGCTGTTTTTTTTTTTTTTTTAAAGATTTTATTTATTTATTTGACAGAGATAGAGACAGCCAGCGAGAGAGGGAACACAAGCAGGGGNAGCCTGATGTGGGGCTCGATCCCATAACGCTGGGATCACGCCCTGAGCCGAAGGCAGATGCTTAACCGCTGTGCCACCCAGGCGCCCCTGGGTATGCTGTTTTATCTGCTCTTGGGATTTGCCCATCTTGTGTGTCCCAAATTCTGTCCACTTGGGAGATTTTCACTTACCTACGTAAGGAATCTCAGATTTTTAAAATCTAAAAGATTTCTACAAATTGCTAAAACACCTATGGTTTCAATTCCTAACACTGCACTGTAGGTGGTAAATAGAATGAGTAGGGGTTTGCTTCAATTTCCTTTACTATAGTTTCTCCCCACACCAGGACATATAGTATATTTTTCAGGTAATAATGAATTTGAAATTTATATCTGGATATTCTATTATGGTAAGCCTATCAACATTTCTTTCTAAATCAAAGATAAGTATCCATTATGTAGATAAAATAATTATATTTGCATTTCACTTCATGAAATATTTTCATTAATTTAAGTAACAACATTCAATTGGATCCTTGCAACAAGTTCGAGATGTAAGATCGGTACTAAAGCCCCTCTCTTGGTTTTACAGGTAGAAAACCTAGGCTCAGGTTGAGAATTTCAAGCTCACCTTGCAGGAAAGTGGCAGAGCACATAAGTTTGAAGCTCTTTCTGTCATTCCATACTGCCATACTTAATGCAAGCCTGTATCCATACATACCACAGAAATGCACACATACTTTCTTATAGTACTTAAAATGCAAAAACAATAAAGCTAGCATATGAATGTATAATGGCATGATATTTATTTTAATAGTTTACTAATTTACATCAACTGGACAAAGATGTGCGTACATTTGTGAGAAGTTTGAACCATAGAATATTTTAAAAGGATGCAATATTACCTCTTTTGAGTATATAGAAGAAGTGGACCTGAAATAATTAAATCTTCCTTTTAGAAGTCCTTAGAGTCCTAACTTTGATTAATACATAAAATTGCCTTGTAATTATACTCTCAATTATTTGTATGTAAATGGGTGCTCCTCAAGTGCTGGAGGATACTGAAAACAGTGTATTCTCTTAAACAGTTTATATACCCTCCCTATAATCTTTATTTACACTAGCAATTTGTTCAGCAAGTCTTTTCTCCATTGATATGGTAAAGGCAAACTTCTCTCAGCCAGACCTTTGTTAGGGCAGAAATTCTGATTTAAGTGACTCTGAATTAATGAGGTTTTACTTTATTTGCAATGTAATAGGTTTCCCACCACATGTCTGCCTTTACATACACATGTAACCTTATTAATATATGTTTTTATACATTTAAAAATATTCTGTAGAGCTAATGACTTGATTTGTCAATGAACCTGAGAGGTTTCAAATTATTTTATAGCTTCTTCGTATAGATTTGCCTTAGTCCATCTGTAGCAGTGGAGGAAAAATTCTGTTTCCTTAAGTCCTTTTATGAGGGTGCCAAAAGGTATAAAAATATGAAGCCATTTAATAGCCAGGCTCTTTGAAAGTACCAAGCACACGCAGTGTGCATGCTAAGTTTAATCACACTGATGGATTTCCATGTAATGTCTCAATTCCAGAGTCCCTCATTAGTGCAGTCAATCTTGAAGTTCTCCCCGGTGAGTGAAAGGTGAAGGTGACTTGGACACCCGTGAGAGGGTGGCGGGAGATTGCCAACACCCAGAAAAAGACAGTGGGAAAACGCTCTACCAGATGAGGCTATAATCCTAGCTGTGGTCAATGTGTTGAAAGCTTTATATTTCCTGACCACAGGATCTTTCTATAAAATGAACAGGGAGGAGGGATATTCCCAGGATTAGCCAGCTGGCTATTTCTATATGCTTATTAAAATTTCTGGAAGAAATAGTGGGGCCTTTTAGCGCTTTAAAAATATATCTGCTTGGGAAATCATAAGCTTCTCCCTCATCCAAAGTATTTCGTACAAGAGGGCTGGATAAAATATTTTCAAACTTCAAATTTGACAGTTGCAGTGAAAAAATGGGAATATAGAAAATGGTGGTAAAAACAGCAGCGGTAGCAGAAGCAGGGAGAGAATCCAGATGTCACCTTCGTGGGAAATCTTTTTCTCCTCGAAGGACCCGCAGGTCAGGCTTTTTAATTTTGGACAAAACACAGTTTCATTCTATCCCACGCAGGGTACAGGGTACGGGGACAGCCTCCTCTTTTTGAGGCTGCATTTGGAACCTGCTGCCTCTTTGTATTCAATATCCACATGCTATTCCCCTAGCTTGCTGAGCGAATCCCTGCACAATAGTGGCATTAAGGAAAGCAAAGCCCAGGCAATGCATTTGGCTCTTTCTTTAGGGAAGAAAAACAAGCAACTTAACGCTTCACATTCATCAAAAGACACTGGGTCATCATGTATACTATTGAACTAGTGGTAGAGTTGAGTCCATTGTATGAGAAGTCCTCAGAATTTTTAGTCAGAACTGTACGACAGAGGGATATTCTTACAGGTCTTATACTTTCTCTTTCTCCTCTTTTCTCCCTCTCCTCCTCCTCCTTCTTCTTTGAGAGAGATTTAGTAAATAAAGCCAAGATGCTTTCTCTCTCCCTTTCTCTCCCTTCCTCCCCCACTATATACATAAACATATGTGTGTGTGTGTATATGTGTGTGTATATATATATATATATTTAGAGAGAGAGAGAGAGAGAGAGTTAGATATAGGTATGGATATAAATGAAGATAGATAAACAGATACAGATATATAAATTGTTCTTCTCCCTTTCCTTCTTTCTCTTCTCCTCCTTTAAATAGAATCACTGAGCTAACCAAATCCTCATTTTCGGTTGTAGGGCTCCCAGGATATACATAGAGCAAATTTAGTGTCCTTTTTTATCTTGAAATTTTATCATCCCAATTGAGACACCTTTTTCCTTTTAATTAATACCTCAGAACCAGTGCATAAGCATGGATATTAAATCAGGGCTTTAAGCAAGCTCAAAGAAAAATCTTTTGTTGAAAAGGATCATGAAAACAATACTTTATGGTTGTTTAGTTTTTTTATATTTTATAGTGTGCCTTCACATATTCTGTTTCATTCGATCTCTCCCAAATATTCCAAAGTTCTCTGGACCTTGTCGGGTTGGTCAAATAAAGGGAGGTTGGAAAGTTAATAGGCTTGCCCAGTAACAAGGAATGAAGAAATTCTCAGCTGATTGTCTGGAAGTCTTCTAGCTGGCAACAGACATCCTGCTATGTTAGAATCTTCTAAATTGTAACAGAATATACACATTTATCAATTTGAGTATAAAAATTTAGGTGAACAGTGAAATAATGAATTAGATGACGTGTGTGTGTGTGTCCATCCAACTGTCTAGTTCCTAAGGTTGTATGTCAGGTCAAGGGTAGAAGAAGAGGAGAAAGAGAGGGCACTGGTTTTTGAGAAATAGCTCTGCTTTCTGGCATCTAACCAGCAGGAGTTTGGAGCACAGGAAGACAGAGAGTAGTGTGAATGATTATCCAAGGAAGGAATGAATGATGAAAATACAGGGATAGAAAGGAAAGTAAGATAGACATAAAGAAGATATAAAAACTGAATTAAGGAATGAGGAAGTGAAATGACTACTAATGCCATTTTTCTTTCTCACTAAAAGCCTGATATTTAGGACCCTAAAGTATTATGTTTACATTAGAGTTAAGCAGACATTTAATAAGACTGAGGCAAGAGAAGTCTTCCTTCCTTCTAAATTTCTCTTCTATTTGCTTTTTGAAGCCAGAAATTTTCTTAGCACCAGGCAAAGTTTTCAATTCTCTATTGTAAATTTAAGATTTTAAAACAAATACAGGTAAGAGAGTACGTAGCATGTATGATTTTTTTATTAATAATTTTTTATTATGTTATGTTAGTCACCATACAGTATATCCTTAGTTTTTGATGTAATGTTTCATGATTCATTATTTGCATATAACACCCAGTGCACCATGCAATATGTGCCCTTCTTAATACCCATCACCGGCCTATCCCGATCCCCCACCCCCCTCCCCTCTGAAGCCTTCAGTTTGTTTCCCAGAGTCCACAGTCTTTCATGGTTCATTCCCCCTTCTGTTTACCCCCCCTTCATTCTTCCCTTCCTTCTCCTAACAATCTTCCTATTTCTTATGTTCCATAAATGAGTGAAACCATATGATAATTGTCTTTCTCTGCTTGACTTATTTCACTTAGCATAATCTCCTCCAGTCCCATCCACGTTGCTGCAAATGTTGTGAAATCGTTCTGATGGCTGAGTAATATTCCACTGTCTATATGGACCACATCTTCTTAATCCAGTCATCTGTTGAAAGGCATCTCAGCTCCTTCCATGATTTAGCTATTGTGGACAATGCTGCTATGAACATTGGGGTGCATATGGCCCTTCTCTTCACTATGTCTGTATCTTTGGGGTAAATACTCAGTAGTGCAATGGCTGGGTCATAGGGTAGCTCAATTTTTAACTTTTTAAGGGACCTCCACACTGTTTTCCAAAGTGGCTATACAAACTTGCATTCCCATCAACAGTGTAAGAGGGATCCCCTTTCTCTACACCCTCTCCAACATTTGTTGTTTCCTGCCTTGTCAATTTTTGCCATCCTAACTGGCGTAAGGTGGTATCTTAGTGTGGTTTTGATTTGAATTTCCCTGATGGCTTAGGGTAGCTCAATTTTTAACTTTTTAAGGGACCTCCACACTGTTTTCCAAAGTGGCTATACAAACTTGCATTCCCATCAACAGTGTAAGAGGGATCCCCTTTCTCTACACCCTCTCCAACATTTGTTGTTTCCTGCCTTGTCAATTTTTGCCATCCTAATAGTGTCATTTGCAAATATCTTCTCCCATTCCGTGGGCTGCCTCTTAGTTTTTTTGACTGTTTCCTTGGCTGTGCAGAAAGTTTTTATCTTGATGAAGTCCCACAAGTTCATTTTTGCTTTTGTTTCTCTTGCCTTTGGAGATGTCTCATGAAAAAAGTTGCTGTGGCCAATATCAAAGCAGTTGCAGCCTATGTTCTCCTCCATGATTTTGGTGGATTCCTGTCTCACATCGAGGTCTTTCATCCATTTGGAGTTTATCTTTGTGTATGATGGGAGAGAGTGGTCAAGTTTCATTCTTTTGCATGTAGCTGTCCAATTTTCCCAGCACCATTTATTGAAGAGACTGTCTTTTTTTCCATTGGATGTTTTTTCCTGCTTTGTCAAATATTAGTTGCCCAGAGAGTCGAGGTTCCAATTCTGGGTTCTGTATTCTGTTCCATTGGTCTATGTGTCTGTTTTTGTGCCAGTACCATGCTGTCTTGGTGATCACAGCTTTGTAGTATAGCTTGAAATCCTGCAACATGATGCCCCCAGCTTTGCTTTTCCTTTTCAACAATTCCTTGGCGAGCATGAATGATTTTTAATCAAAGCATAAAGGATGATTTCAATTTATTTACTGTTTGGATATAGGAGAAATATTTTTAATAATGTGTTCTTTGCACCTTGGAGAATGGGATGGAGTTGTTATTGAACTGAAAACGAATGGAGAAAGTCAGGGGAGACTCTTAACATATTATTGGAGAAACTTGGGTAGCACCATCTTAACCAGCGCTGTGTGCCTCCTGATGTGGTACACTGAGAAGAAAATGTTACTTATGTTGTCACTATGCACTTTGACTTCTTGAAGAAAAAAGGGCATAATCTGCATTTGATCACAAGGACACATCCTAGAAATCCACATGTAGGGGCCATATACATAACAAGTGGTATGTGCTCTTCAAAAGTATCAGTGTCATGAAAGATGAAGAATGGCCAACGAACTCTTTCAGATTGGAGAAGACTAAAGAGACATGCAACCAAATGCAAATTATGATCCCATATTAGGACCTGGGTCAAAGAAAAATTTGCTATAAGGATTTATTGAGGAAATTGATGAAGTTTAAATATGATTACCATGTTAGAAAATAGTATTGCATCAATGTTAAGTTTTGTGATTTTGTAATTGTACTGTGATACAGGGGTGTGGTATGTGCAACTCCTTGTCAAATAGTTCAGGAGAGAAAGAGAAGAGAGAGGTAGAAATGTATCAAATGTGATAAAACTGAATCTAGGTGAATACAGAAGTTCTTTGTTCTATTTTTGTAATACTTGTGTAAGTTTGATAATATTTCTACATAAAAAGTTTTTAAAAAGTAGAGAAAGCATTTTCTTTTCAGAGAAGATTTCCTTCTGTTGGAAAGGAAATTAAATTATGCATTTGGGCCGTGTTTCTACAACTGGTAACTTAGCAGCTCTCATTGGTGAGTAAGAGCAATAGGCTTAGATAATGTCATATTTCTTTAAGTTCAAACAGTCAATTTTGAAGGTTCTGGTTGGTCAGACAACATAGCTCATCCATTTGTAATATGTTAAATAATAGTATGTTCTCCATATAAAGGTATAAAATAAGATATAGTCACACAGGGCTAGACCTAGAACAGACATCATTTTGTTTAACATGCTTACCTGGATATAAAGGTCTTGATTGAAAACCTAATTTGGGACATTTTAGTAGAGTTTCCACTCTTTACAAATGATCAAACGGAGTTATTTAAAGTATTTATAAAGAGTCTTTGTAAAGATTACAATAATTAAGGACAATTAAGTGCTCATAATAGAATGAATTAGATGTGCTTACTAAATCATGAATGTAAGCACAGCTATAGATGAAAGAAACCCTATTATAATTAGAAATAATGATACTGTAGTTTTATGTTATCTGTTGGTTTATTGTCACCAAATCCATGAGAAGCAGCAGACAGAGCTAGGAAAGCATCTCTGCCCTGGGTCAGGTCCAGCCGTGTGTGTGTGTGTGTGTGTGTGTGTGTGTGTGTGTGTGTGTGTGTTGATCCCCTGGCATCCCATTGATCCATGCATGCCCCATGTTGATGCATTCCATTTTACGGTGACCAATATAGAAACAATCTACCGGTGTCAGGGCTGATATATGCATTGTGAATTCTTAGTCTCTCAATCTGCCACGACAAAGTGTTGTATTAGTATTTGTTTTGGTATCTGAAGTGCAAATTCTTTATGTACTGATGTTCATGGCTGTAGCTATTTGCTTCCTATCTTTTACTATATGGATTCATGTTAATGCTGGAAATGTGCTTAGCTTCCCGTTCGCTAATTGTAGAGTGCTTCCATAGCTGCCTAGATAAAAATATCTTTCCTTTGTAGTAGTGATGCAGAGGTTTTGAAGATTCTATTGGCTTTTAAGGGTGAGAAATAGAACAAACTTCAGGCTGAGCACTAGTTAAAAAATTGTCTCCCCCACCACTCAGAATTCATTTACTTTATAGTTGCTTCCTGTGCTTTGCTATCAACGACTCCCACCCATGACATCAACAGTCTTTGGTTAAAAGCTGTTCACTGGCTGCCTTGACAGGCTTTTGCTGTTTAACTGTTTCATGGCCACTTAAATATGTCATATATACATGCTTCCCAGTGATTTCAGTGGGGTTTCCCGTGACATAGGTCCTAGGTCCAGATTACAATCTGTAAAGACATGGCTGTTTTTAAAACTAGCAGGTTTTGAGTGGAACTATAGGGGGAAAAAAAGTGGCCCATGCACAGAATCCGTGGGTCTGTCACAGTAAATTCTCTGCTGTCAGATTTCCATCATAGCACAGGACACAGTACAGTACAATGCCAGTGGGGTTTTGGGGGTGGGGGAGGGGAAAGTGGGGTGTTTCTTCTTCTGTATAACCATCCTGATCCCTGCCTTGTTCCTGGAGAATTAAGGGTTTTACAGCTATCCAAGCCTCTACCCAAGAGTGATTTCCACTGAATCTGAGTCAGCTCTATCCCAGCATCCCTCAGAACACAGCCATTAGCAGGATCTGTCACAAATGTGGGGGCAGTAACGTGCTAAGATTCTCCCTTCAGCACTGGCAGTTCCTTGGGGTCTCTACAAACATAACCTCCTATCAGGTTGGCTTACAGATTGCCATAGTGTTTACAGATTGTCCTGAAAATGAGATGTCATGTGAGGGGATCCCGGGGTGCAGCTCTTGAAATGAATTCAATATGAAAAATTAAAGTGATGTGGGATCTTTGTACGAGTCAAAAAAAACCTATGCAGAATTGTAGATGAAGGGAAGTTAGTACTGTAAATTATGTTATCATGGATGGGGAACACTTATATCAATCATCAGGGCTGGAGGATGAATTTATATAGGGGTAATTGATGAGTCACATTAAAAAAAAGCTAATGTGGATAATAAGTGAGTAGAGAATAATACCCCTGGTGTTTGGGCCTGAAGCTGTCCTCTGGGTCACAGTAGCTAACAGTCAAGAAATTATTTTCAACATATGTATAAGAAAATGCTGAGTTCCTTTTCCTTTAGACATCCCTGAACATCCAAAGTCATTACAGGTGCCAAAGCCATGTAAGGATTTTAAAGCACTACTTCCAGATTCCACAAGAGAAGTCCTGTGTGGTCCGTTTTACTGCAAGCACAGTAAAAGTTAGTGGGCCCTATTTATTCATTACTAATCTGGTGGCAGAGATGTACCTTAATTCCTTGTGTGCTTTAAGTGCTGCTGTTATTATTTGTTGGGAAATTTTCCCTTTTTTTCCTATTAAATCTTCATTCCAGGAGTTGTGTTTATTTGGCACGAAGTTAAAAGGAGAGGATGTTGTTAAAGGAAGGCACCACTTTACTGTTCCTATTAACACAGCATCTCACTCCCTACTGCTACTAAAATCCAATTGATTCGGTCTCTGAAGTCTGTCATCAAAGGGTAATTTGGGAACTACTAGAATTCACGGATATAATTTTTTTAAAAATTTAAATACAGATCATGGTAAAATGGTTGAAATTTGGTACAATGTATTTCCTTTTTCTAGGTTTTGATAATATGATATTAGCCATATCATATTTTAATTTTATTATTTTTCTGTGGTATTCATAGAATACTTTAGAGTTTCTATCCTAGAGGTGCAAATGCATTAAATAAAGGAGAGGGAAAAGCTTTTATTGGCAGAGTTCTGTCTACACTGACAAGTACAAGTAAGAGCATTTCCAATTGGAGCAGATGATGGGCAATGTCTGAAGTCTCACAAGATTGAAGCGGCTAATAAGGATGTGTCTGGCCATGTTTTAAAACTAAAGTAAACAGCATGGATGGAGACATAGTGAAATCCAAAGAAATACTAAATAGTATGTTTTCTTCCCGAAGAGTAATAATTTATTTCCTGAGATTTCCCTTTCGCCCAAAGAACTCAAGTGACTATGACTAAGAAGGTTAAGTCCATTTGGGTTATGCCATTACATAGGCATAATTGAGTGAACACTCCCCCCAAATTCATATGTTGAAACCCTACCCCCCCTTTCTATGTGATATTAACAGAAGGTGGAGCGTTTGGGAAATAATTGGGATTCAAGGAGGTCACAAGGGTGAAGCCCTTATGAACAGGGAGTTTAGCGCCCTTATAAGAGTCATTGCTTCCCCTTTTTGCTCTCGGCCGTGTGAGGATAGAAGGAGAGGTCAGCAGTCCGTATCCTGGAAGAGTCTCACCAGAACCTGACCCTTGCTGGCATCATGATCTTGGACTTCCAGGCTTCAGGACTTCGAGAAGTGATTTTCTGTTTATGAGCCACACAGTCCAAGCTATTTTTGTTATAGCAGGCTGAGCTAAGACACTCCCTGACATAACCCCCTCTGTTTTTTAAAAAAAGATTTTATTTATTTTTTTATTTTAGAGAGAGAGAAAGAGCCCACATGAGTGGGGTGGGCAGGGGGGAGGAGCAGAAGGAGAAAGAAGAGGAAAGAATCTCTAGCAGACTCCACACCAAGTGCAGAGCCCCATGACCCCCCGCCCAAGACCACTACTGCACTGAAACCAAGAGTTGGACACTCAACCAACTGAGATGCCCAGGCGCCCCACCCCCTTTACTTTTAAACCTGGAGATCAAATTGATGTTTCCTTCTAGTATGAGCAAATTGATTGATTGATTCACTTAAGTTTTTTAAAATAAGATTTTAAGTAATTTCTACACCCAACATGGGGCTTGAACTCAAATCCCTGAGATCAAGAGTTGCATGCTCCACCAACTGAGCCATCTCTGGTAGTGGCCTATTTTGATCCCAACCTAAGTTTCAGATGTTCCAGGAATACCGGTATTTAGAGCTGGTACTATTTTTGAGGGTACTTGACAGAGTCAGGAGAGTACTGTGGTTGGTTGGCTTCTCCTTCTTGTCACAGGCTCTCTGGAGGTAGGGAGCAATGGCCACTCAACGTGCCCTGGGCAACTCTGGGTATGGAACATATCTGGGGGTGAAAGGTTATTTTTGACCTAGGTTGGGGTGCATCATACATTAATTTGGCTGCCAGCCCTTTCCTTCTCCTTGCAAAGGTTTTCAATGGTAGTGTAAAACAGTATGACTTGCCTCAATTAGTAGTTTTTCTTTCATTTAGCCATCTTCGTTTTATTTTTTCCCTGGTTCATCTGAAATGGGCTCTCCAGATTGGGCTGCTGTGAGGCTTGATGGAGAAGCTGCTGAACTGTCATGGCGACCCTGAAGACTTTCATGGCACTGTGTCTGCCTCTTCCTATCTATTCTGATGTTCATACATTCAAAAGACTTTCGAACATTCTTGAATAGGAGTCTTTATTTTTTGTTGCTCAGCAAGGAAGTCTTGTATAAGAGTTCAATTTATTCTAATAGGAAAAGAATGCCTGTTACAGGTCAAGGATAACGCACAAAAATGAAGACATGATAAAAGAAGAAACATGCTGCTTGCATGAGATAATCAGAGAGCAACACGAAGCAATGAAAACCATTGCTATTATGGTCCAATATGTCATTTCATTTCCTTAGTGGGCAAATTTGGGAGAGAGTACAGACTAAGCCTTATGATTGTGATGTCAGCATTTCCTCATCAAGAAAATGGGACCCCTCTCTTTCTGGCAGCGATGACCTCCCCAAGAGAACATCCCTCTCACAGCAGATCTCTCCTCCCCGCCTCACTCCAGAACAGAAGAGGAAATACAAGAAGTACCTAGTACAGTACACCAATTTCTCCTTGTGGATGTGAAATGCCCACAAGCCTATAAAACCACCACTGTCAGGAGCCAGGCCCATTAGCAGTTTTGTGTGGTGGCTGCTTGACCATCCGCTGCCAGCTTACAGAAGGAAAGAAGGAAAAGTGAGGCTTCGAGAAGGACGCTCCTTCACACAGAAGCAGCACTAAAAGCCCCCTGTATCAAGATGAGTGGGAAACCATCCCAATAAACACATTTTAGATAAAAATGAAGGAAAAAAAAAAGGAAATGGGACTACGGCATTTCTATTTTAGTAACGTTACAGTTGTTTCAGTGGCTATCTGAAAGAACAATGATATGTGATCAACAGGCATAACTAAGCTCTTGAGAAAAAACAACTCACTATGTCAAAACTATAAACCATGAAAATAATGGAATAGCATATTAGAGATTACTTTTATCGGTGTGAGAAGAAACCTAGATCAGTGGTCAAGATACTTGAGCAGTAGTGCGGGCTCTGTCACGATGTCACACAGGACCTCGTACACCTCTCCTAACCTCCTTGGGCCTTAGTTTCTTCTCCTGTAAGAGGAGAGAGAGAAGGTAGACCAACTGGATTTTATAGGCCCTTTTAGCTCTGTGACTCCATGCCTTACAAAGGCATTTTAAGAAATAATAATCATTTGGCCTTCTTTGCCTTTTTATTTATTTATTTATTTATTTATTTTTATTCTCCTGTTGGGGTATGTACCCAGGTGACAGCTGGGGCTCTGTTCAGTCAACTTATTAATGAAAATATTACTGAGTTTGTTCAGGAGATCTACAGATATGCTAATTGGCAGCTGCTCCATTCTTCTTAGGGAGCGATTCCAAAGGAAATATTTGGAATTGGGTTTGAAATACTTCTTCCTTATTCCTGCCTGGGGGATTTATGTAAAAGAATAAAAAATTTACCCTAAGTCAGAAGATTCTGTGGTCTGATCCACCTTTTCTAGGACTTTATGAGCAGGAGGGAAGGTTACGGCAGTTTTTCATTTTCTATGAGAATGTCAGAGCTTGGAACAATAATGGAGTCTGGAATTGCTCTTCATAAAAGTGTATGAAATTATCAGCAGAATGGAAGGGAAATGCAGCAGGTGAGATCAGAGATATAAAAATAATTTTCCTATTACAAAGTAGTTTTCTTTCTTTAAATGGCATGCAGGACTAATCCACCCTGCTATCCACGCTGGGTATTTATCTGGTAATATATTTCTTTGCAAATAACTTCATACTATATTATTATTGTGATAAATTCTCTTCTATCTGGAGTTTTCCCAAGTGGTATAGCATCCTAAGTGAAGTTGCTTCTGTCAATGATGCAGGTGACTATGTAACCCTAGGACTCCAGAGCAGGGATGAGGTACTCTGTGAAACATAACTTCCAAGAGGTCAATAAAAATCATGAACTTTATATGTCTTGACTAAGTTTGCAAGAGGAATGGGGTTAAGGCAAGTCAAGTATCCCAGGACAAGCCAAGCACAATGCCTGAGAGGAACTGGCACTCATGTAACCCTAAGAATGTAAATTGAATAATAATTTTGTAGACTTTAAAGCCACAGAAGATGCCTGGGGTCAATATTAAATGCAGAAAAAAAGATTCTGTGCTTAAAATTCTGTTACAGAAACTTGAAGACTTTGTCAGATTTTCAAGGCTTTCTCTACACAGAAAAAACATATTCTGTTGGGCACATGCATGATACATTATACATGCAGACATTCTAGGGTTTTCTGGGTGGTGGTAGAGGAAGTAATTATGGACTACTGTTCAGAGAAAAGGAAAGAGGAAAGACAGAATTGCATTTTAATGTCACAAATATTTCAAAGACAAGCTGAAACATTTTTAGAAAGGGAAGAAGCTAAGCAGGAAGATTCAGAGCTGTCTCCAAAGAGATTTGCTTGGAGTGGAGAGCCCTCCAGATTATTCTCTGGAGAGTGGTTTTATAGTTAGAAAGAATCACTGAAGACCTTGAGCTTAAATTTAATTCTCTGCTCGGTCTCTGTCTGGAAATGGTGACTTTCTTTCTGTGTTTGCTTTTTCCTTTTTTCAAAAAACATACCAGCCCTGCCTCTTATTTCCTCTTCAAAGAATTTCTTTAATTTATAAAATTAGAAGTTTAAATTCTTTAATTCCAAATTCTTTATATTCAAAAATTAGCAAGTCAGGCCTATTCCAGTCAATTTCTATGTAATTCAATTAAATTCAGAAGCACAGCTATATTTCTAAATGTAGGTGTCAATACTGGAACATAAAATTGACGAGCAACCTTGAGTAGTGGAAAAGAACAGTAACTCTGGATTTAGACAGGCCTGCCTGGCTCTACCTGTAACTCATTGTTTGGTCTTGGTGAAAGTTGCTTACAACCTAAGCTTCAGCTTTCCCATCTGCAAAATGGGTTTATAATATTTATAGCAATATTCTGAACAGTTGGGTGATTAGGGAATATCTGCCACTTAGCACAATGCATGGCAAATTACATAATTCAAATCAATATGAGTTTAGCAAGTCCCCCCTACCTCCATGCCTTCCAATAAAAACTGCACTCACATTAAAGGAGATGTGTTCTAGGAGTTATGTCATTCAGCAATGGTTGAATCAAGTAGTGTATTAGCAGTGCAGCTGTATTGGGCTTGAAATTGTGGCATTTCCATCTTGGGCAGACAGAACTCCTAACATCTTCCCCCCCCCCTTTTTTTTTTTTTAAGATTTATTTATTTATTTACTTATTTATTTATTTATTTATTTATTTATTCATGGAAGAGAGTATGAGTGGGAGGGTCAGAGGGAAAGGGAATCTTAAGCAGACTCCGTGCTGAGCCAGGAGCCCAACACCGGGTGCCAACTCACCACCGTGAGATCACAACCTGAGCTGAAACCAAGAGTTTGTTGCTTAACTGACTGTGCTCCCCAAATGCTCCCAGCTTTTTGTTTCTTATCAGCACCTGCCCCTTCTAGTTTTCTCCCAAAGGACCACAGATCTCTGTCCTGAGGAGTGCAAACTAATTCAACTCCTGTTGGTTATGGCTTATAAATAAACATGGACTGCTTTTTCCAAGGGGCTTTGGTTCAGAGGTAACATAGAACCCACTACCTGCTAAACCACATCCTTTTTTGTACTTTTTCTGTTCTTAAACTTCAACATTACTATTTCACTTTGCTGTCTAATACATTTGATTAAAGATTTTATTAGTCTTTTATACAATTTTGGTATTAATTATAACTGTACGAGAACTATAAAATCTATAGAATCATATTGGTATCAATTTTTTTTCTAGTTATGTATCTTGTTTACTCCATTTAAACACGGGTGTCTGGGTAGGGATTTGATTTGATAATAGATGGGAAGGATGACGTCTCACTGAGGCTGGGGGTCATCCAAAATAATGCCACTTACGATGAGACTTCACTTTGGTCCACAGATTGCTGGAGGCCTTCAGTATAAATCTGGCTTATGTAACTCGATTATAAAACAAAACCGTTTGAGTATAGCACCAATGCTGTGCCTGAAATGTTAAGTGTGATTTTTGCTATGTGTGGCATTTTACTATATATTTTGAAATAATAGTGACTCTTGATGGGTCTGGCCATTTTTGAGCACCATCTGGTTGCCTAGCAGGCTAACCCTCTGGACAGTCCGAGGCCAAAATCTTCTCTCCCAGGGTGTGTTTGCTGTAGTCTAATGTACTGACCGGCGTTTTCTTAGCCTAGATACCCCTTAAAGGGGCTGAGAAAAGGGCTTGGTATGGGTCATCTATCTTGGGAAGCGAACCCAAGAGAAAGGAGCAAGGGAATGGGTGATGCAAAACCAGGAAAGAGGGAAGGCCAATCAGGAGGTGCGTTACAGAATAGATCACAAGCATGCAAAATCTAGAGGAAAGAGAAGCGCGCATCCTCCTGCTCCAGACCGCGTGGGTCCTGAGATGGGGTGGAGCGTCTATCGCCTTGTCCCTCCGGGCGTGCGCATGCGTCAGCGTGGTTACGTGCTTCTGGGGCACCCGGGACCAGGAGCCCGCGCGGAAGGGGACTGAGCACATGCTGCTGGCCACCCGGGACACATCGGGAAGACACAAAATGTCCCAGAAGGTAGGAAAAGTATCAAATCCAGAAGTGCTCTTTCCCTTCCGGCCTGTTGAAGAAGGACCTTGTTTCCTCGGGGACCTGTCTGCTTTGGTAAGAAACCGCAAACTTTTTACTTCACTCTGTAGTTAGGGTCCACAGGCTTCAGCTTCTTTAGGGCACTGTCTTTGCCGGGTTCCCCTGAGAGAGGAGCCTGTGACAAAATTTGGATGGAGGTCGTTTGAGGTTTTCATCTCAGGGAGCTGGAATTCAGGAGAGGGGAATGGGATACAGGGAACGGGAGAGCCAGTTCAAAGATGCAGTAAGATGCAATATTGTTTGGTCACACGGGGGATGGGGGTGGGGGACTGGGGCTTGATCTTGCCAGGACTTTTGAGGGGCTTCTGAAATGTGTGAAATGTGACTGCTTCATCATCCCCTAGGCTTAGGGAAGTTAAGTACATCTCCGTAGATCACAGGGCTAAATAAATGACAGAAGATAGATTTTAATCCAGGTCTGTGTGATTTCCAAGGCCTTCCACGTAACTACCAGGCTATAATGCTTGCCTAATTTGCATGTTTGTCTCGTGATAATCTCGTGCCTATTCAGAACCACCAATCTGGAAGAAAAATAAGGTAGGTGAAAGCAAAATTATCACACGTTCTTAGTTATCAGACATAGGTTTGATTTCCAGTGGAACTTTTTGTAAAGATTGTCATATCACTGTCTCTTCAGTTCTATCCATCATTAGACTGTTACCAAAATTTAAGATGATAAATGGATTTTCCTGCCACTGGTCATTCCCAGACTCGTAGACATCAGATTTAACAGTGAAGGTCTCTTGAAAGAAAGCGTTACGTGTTATGCACATTGTCATTGTTTTTGTTTGTTTGTTTACTTTTGAAAACAACTAGGGAATCAAATGTTTAGGGATATGTGTGTCACTATAATAATTTAAGAGTATATGAGATATTACACACCTTGTGCTTTTTGGTAATGAGAATGAATACAGTCAGCAAAATAATATTTTGATTAATCATAACGTTGCTGATATTTTTGAGCTTGCCTGAATGCGTTTGTGGCTTCGTTGTTTACGTTGTAGGCAAGCGTAATCATCAGCGGATGGTATTTTTTGATGTTAGTGGGGAAGTTGTTTATCTGTCTCTACAACTGTTTAGGACCCGCCTAACCAAAATTACAAAGGAGCCATGTTTGTCCTTAATGTCTTTAGCTTCTTTTTGGGTACTGGTTTTCCCTATCTCCACACTCAGAGATGCCAAGTTCATCTATCATATCAAGAAAGGCTTTGTTATCCATCATACATATAGTTTGGTATGGACTTAAATCAGTGTATTGGTGCCACTCTTCCTCGCTCTTGTCTCCTTACTCTGCAGCAACCCTGAGTTATCTATAGTAGACTAAACACAGCATGCTGGCTCTGCTTTTTGCTTTATTCACGAGGCCCCCTTTGTAAAGCTCTCCTCCCTCCTCTTTCGTTGGTTGTCTTCTGCTCATCCTTTGAGACTCAGCTCAGGGGGGTTCCTGGGTGGCACAGTTGGGCTAGTGTCTGGCTCTTGATTTTGGCTCAGGTCATGATCTCAGAGTCCTGGAACCAAGCCCTGCATTGGGCTCTGCTCAGTGGGGAGTTTGCTTGGGATTCTCTCTCCTCTCTCTCTGTCCCTCCTCTCTCTCTCTCTCTAATAAATAAATCTAAAAAAAAAAAAAAAAAAAAAAAAAAAAAAAAAAAAAAGAAAGAAAGAAAGCGACTCAGCTCAGGAATAACCGTTTTAGGAAATGACCCCAGACACTCCTGTCCTTTCCAGAAGCTTACGAAACCCTCTTTCCTGGTCCTATAATGTTCTGTATAGAACTCTATTACTGTACTTACCACATTGTATCATAGCTGTTGTTTCCATTACATAGTGATCGTTCTTGAGGGCAGTAACTGTGTTTTATTCACATTCGTCAACTCAGCACCTGCTAAGTAGTAGGCACTTCATGTATGTTTGCTAAATTGAATTTGAACTATTTAATGTTTTGGGGGCAGGAGTTCTTTCTCTCTTGTAAAATAATATAATAAAAAAAACTGCTTCTTCCACTTTCCCTGGTGGAATATCAGTATTTCCATTCTATACCATCTTGTATTCAGGATTTATAATTTGGTGAAAAGTTAAACTTGATCCACGTAGTTTCATTTGATTAAAATAATTTTACATAATAGTGTGTGTGGGGGGAGGTAGAAGGAGGTTGGCATGGAGTAGCAAATGTGTTTCTGAATTTTAACTGACACAAGAAACCAATTTTCAAACCAAAAGCATATCCTCTGGTTTTAGTGATGTTGTGTGCCAATTCTGAGTCATTGCATAGCTAACCAGAAGCTTTAGAATATTTTTAAAAATGTGCACGCTCTGTAGATACTGGAATGTCCAGAGAGTTATAACCTTGAACTTCTGTACTCAACTGTTTCCGTCCCTGCTCCTTGCAATTCTTTCATATAGGATGATTACCATATATATGTAATCGTTTATATTTGAATGTTTGAATCTAGTGCTTAGGCAGCCTACATAATTCTAAATTTTAAAGACTGCATAAATACATGCTCATGTATATTAAGGGAATTTTCAATTCCCATTTCATACATAATCATGTCATGCATTCTAAAAGCACAGTGTTGGGGGAAAATCACAAATCAAAGTCATTTATATCTAATACCATTAGTGAGAAAACTTTAATATTAAAATGGTAAACATCAATTACTGCTATCACTATGACAGCTTGGAAGAGTGAGCTAAAAAATTGGGAACCTAGACAGATAAAATACATGTTTTGTAGCATTTTAATTATTTGGGCTCTGTTCAGGTATATATGGGATGCACATATAATTCACTATTTACTTGTCCTGCCATTGTTTCAGAAGTATTTTTCTCATTTTATTTTGCACTGTTATCACTGTCAGTCTACATTCAAAAGTCAGTGACTTCATTTCAAATAATTTTTTCTTTCCACAAGGTTCATGACTTATACTGGCTTACTTTTATCATTTTTTTCTATTATTCAGCATTTGTTTATCCCGCTTATCCTGCATATTTTTCTTTTTTCTTAACCCTGCATATTTTTCTTTGCAAATAATACTTTGTGACAATTTTAATCTCTTATTCATTGGTATTAACTAGGCACCCTAATGTGAGTTTATATGTATGTGTGTGTATGTTGTACATGATGTAGTTTCAGAAAGAAGAGATGGTTCTTTCTACTTACTGTGTGAATTGGTCAGGTTCAAGCAGAGAAGTAGAATCAGTTGGATGGATATATGTGTGCTTGTAAGTATGTATGTGTGTAAACAGAGAATTGGCTGACATAATTGTGAGGGCTGGCTTTAGCAAGTTCAAAATCTATAGGGCAGGCAGTCAGGAAGGCAGGATAGAACTCCCTTTCGTGGGCACAGGCCGAAGCGGGAGAATCTCTGTCAATCTTTCTCTGAATCTTTAGTTCCTCTTTTAAGGCCTCCCAGCTGATTGAACTCTGGCTCATCTCAGTTATTCAGGAAACCTTCCTTTACTTAAATTCAGGTGGTTAGGGACTCCAAATTCATCTGCAGAATCCCTTACAGCAACTCATAGATTAGCCTTTGAATAAGGGGGGGGGGACTGTAGCCTAATAAAGTTGACACATCAAAAAAAACCCAATCACCTTACTTTTAGACTTTGATAGCAGGGTAGATAAGTTATGCATTAATGAGGCAACTGGCCAAGAGGATAGTTCACAACTAGCAAGTGCTGTTGGAATTCAGAGGATTTGAAAGTTTATTGTTTCCTGAAATTAATCTGGGAATGCTTCAAAGCTAGGTCTTGAGCTAGATTTGAGTATTTTAGTTGATCTGGAAAAGAGACTATGAAGAATGCTTCACATTAAGAAGGATAAGTATAGGGGTGCCTGGTGGCTCAGTTGGTTTAGCGTCTGCCTTCTACTCAGGTCATGATCCCAGGGTCCTGGGATCCAGCCCCGAGGCTCCCTGCTTAGCGGGGAGTCTGCTCCTCTGTCTCCCTCTGCCTCTTCCCTGGGTTGTACTCTCTTTCTGGCTCTCTCAAATAAATAAAATCTTAAAAAAAAAAAAAAAGAAGGATAATTATAGGCAGATGGGTAAAGGGCAGCAGTAAGGAACTGGAATGAGATTAGGCTGATGGGCAGAAGTTGCGAACTCAAATGTCTCTATGAGGTTGGTGTGTGATGTAAATTGATGAAGTGGGCAGAAATGTAAGGAGTGGTGGGACTGACCTGAAGAACTGTACCCAGTTTAAAGTCATTCACATTAAAAGAAACAAAAAAATGCCATTTGAACCAAACAAAAGGTACTGGGGCATTGCTATGGAATGAAAATTTGTACCACCCTCAAAATTTTAATGTTTGAAACCTAATCCCCAGTGTGATGGTATTTGGAAGTGGAGCCTTTGGGGGGTGTTTGGGGCATGAGGTTGAAACATTCATGAGTGGAATTAGTGCTCTTATAAAAGAGACTCCAGAGAACTCCCTTGTCCCTTTCTCCTTGTGAGGTTACAGCTAGAAGACAGCCGTTTATGAACCAGGAATCCAGTTCTCACCAGACACTGAATTTGCCAGTGCCTGATTCCCGCCTCCAGAGCTGTGAGAAATAAACTTCCATTGTTTATAAGCCACCCTGTTTATGGTTGCAATATTGTAACTTATAAGAAATATGTATCTGGACATTCAGATGACCAGATATATATTTCTCATATATATATATATATATGGTCTTTGTCCACATTTCCTGGTTCACAGCTCTCAAAACCCTTGGAATTTCCTGTGATAAGAGCAATAAATGTGTCTTTTGTTATGATAATGAGGTGACTTTTGGAAGGTCCTTTGGTAACCTAGGGATGGGGCCTGGTTGCCAAGGGAACCAACCTGGTGATTAGAAGGTTGGAATTTTTCAGTCCTACCCTTGACCTGCAGGGAGGGGCTGGAGGTTGGATCAATTGACAGTGGCCAATGAGGGGATGTATTGTATGGTGACTAACATAATATAATAAAAAAAAATTAAAAAAAAATCAGGCCTACGTAATGAAGCCTCCATATAAACCCAGAGGACTGGGTTTGGAGAACTTCCAGGCTGGTGAACATGTGAAGATGTGGGGAAAGTGGTGTGCCTGGAGAGGGCAGGCACCCTTTCCCTGGTCCTTGCCTTATGCGGCATTTCCATCTGGCTGTTCCTGAGTTATATCTTTTTATAATAAAATCGTCATCTAGTAAGTAAAATATTTCTCTGAGTTCTGTGAGCTGCTCTAGCCAATTAATTGAACATGAGGAGGAGACTTTGGGAACCTCCTTTCTGTAGCCATTTGGGCAGAAGCACAGGTAACAACTTGGGCTTATGACTCGTGTCTGAAGTGGGGGTTTGGGAGAACAGTCTTATAGGACTGAGCCTATAACCTGTGGAATTGGACACTATCTCTGGGTAGATACTGTCAGAACTAAGTAGAATTGAGTTGAGTTCTTGGACACCCTGTTGTCCGTTGAATTGCTTGTTGGTGTGGAACTCCCCTTCTGCCACTGAAATTAGTCTCAGAACCTATGTAGTTTATTTTATTACTGTAGCTCAGCTGATTAAGACAGGCATCAACTGGAGGTATTTAGTTAGAGAATGTGACTTACTAGACTTACTCTGTGACCTTGGGTAAATTACTTAATTTCTTCTTTCTCAGTTTTCTCATTTGTAAACTAGGAATAAGAGTAGTACTAACCAGGGGTGCCTGGGTGGCACAGTGGTTAAGCGTCTGCCTTCGGCTCAGGGCGTGATCCCGGCGTTGTGGGTTCGAGCCCCACATCAGGCTCCTCTGCTGTGAGCCTGCTTCTTCCTCTCCCACTCCCCCTGCTTGTGTCCCCTCTCTCGCTAGCTGTCTCTATCTCTGTCAAATAAATAAAGTCTTCAAAAAAAAAAAAAAGTAGTACTAACCTGATAGGAAAAAAAAAAGTGCATAAAAGTGCTTCAAAAAGGACCAGGCACATAGTATTATTTAGTATGCATTAGTTGTTATTGGTCTGAATGTATTTGTCTATAAGGAATTAGTTTGGTAAACCAGGTTTAATTGGTAGGGGTAAGAATAGAAAATGTTTCTTTCCCCTTCCACCATTGTCTTCAAACATGCTTTGATAAATCTCCCTTCTTTACACACCTTGTCTGTGTCTCCAGTAGATCCCATTCCTTGCCAGTTATTCACATATATTAAAACATTTCAGATACTGAAAAATGTAGTCCAGTCCAAAACATCAGTCTCTCATCCAATGGAAACTTTCCCTGCCTCCCAGTTCAGTGCTAATCCATGTCTATGGATCAGAAATTGAGTTTTTTTCCACTGTTCCTCCACCTTACTTACCCATTTCTCTGCCCCCTCTCATTAAGCTGCTTCTGACTTCTGCGGAGAGAAAGATGCCAGGAAACGGGCAAATTCACTTGTGTGTTTACAGATTCTCTTGGCTGCTGAGTACCCTCTGGCGCTTCAAGAGTCTAATGCAGTTGTTCTCATATGGGGGGTCCTGTGGGACCACTGGAGTCCCCTGCAAGGTTACTCTGTAGGCACCCTTTTAAGACCGATCTTGCCCTCCAGCTATATACCTCTGCAGTGTACGTCTTGGGCAGGGTCCTTTCAAGATGTTTCAGGTCTTTCACTTTTAGCAGCATTAAAGACTGACTAGATTAGGAATTAGAATGAGCTTCAACCACCAAATATATTTAGAATCCAATCTTTCTCACCACCTCTACTGAAGTCACTTTGGTCCCAGGCACCACCATCTTTTACCTGAGTTACTGCAGTGGCCTCCTCTGGCTGTCTACATCCACCCTTGTCCCTCTAGGGTTTATTTTCAGTACAGTAGTCAGAGTGGCCCTTTAAAAATATAAGTCAGATAATGATGCTTCTCTGCTCTAAACCCTTCAGTGGCTCTATTTCATAGTAAAGACAAAATTCTTACAACGGCTTGCAAAGCATTATAGTTGACCCTTGAACAGCACAGGGTTTAGGGGTGCCAGTTGGCCTCCCCTTTCCTTGCCCTGTTGACTTCATCTCTTTCTACTCGTCAAGTCCCTGATCCAGCCTCCTTGCTGTTCCTCAATCATGACAGGGAGGTAGCCTCCGTAGGACTTTCGTCCTGGCTATCTTCTCTGCTAGGGATGATCCACCTTCCAGTTGGCCAGGTGGCTAACCCTCTTCCTCTTCAGGACTTTTCTCAAAGAGACAAATTTTTTATCTTTTTTATGATTTTTCATCTTCCCAGTGAAGACTGCCCTGATCACCCCTTTAAAATTACAAACCTGTAGGAGCCCCTGGGTGGCTCAGTTGGTTAAGTGGCAGACTCTTGGTTTTGGCTCAGGTCATGATCTCGCGGTGGTGGGGTCGAGCCCTGTGTAGGGCAGTGCACTCAGGGCGGAGTCTGCTTCAGATTCTCTCTCCCTCCTCCCTACTCACTCCTGCTCTCACTCTTAAATAAATAAATAAAATCTTAAAAAAGAAGTAAATAAAATTACAAACTCACAGACCCATGGTACTCTTGTTAGTCTTGATGCTGCTGTCATTTTCTTTTATTTTTCCCTCCTGCTCTTATCCTATTTAATGTATTATGTAATTTTTTTCTTTATCATGTTTATTTTTATTATCTGTCTTATGAATGGATGCTCTGCAAGGGCCATGGTCTTTGTTTTGTTCACTTATATATTTGGAGTGTTGAACAGTGCTTCACATAAGAGAGAGTAGATATAGATACAGGTATGGTTATGAATTTGAATGACTGATTCAGGGTTTAGTTAGGTCATCCATTGTCTTCAGCTTAGAGCCTCAGTATAAATTTCCAAATTCCTAGAGGACAGGAAAAGTCTCATTTAATATCCTGATACACAGAGTTTTTTTTTTTTTTTTTAAAGATTTTATTTATTTATTCGACAGAGATAGAGACAGCCAGCGAGAGAGGCAACACAAGCAGGGGGAGTGGGAGAGGAAGAAGCAGGCTCACAGCAGAAGAGCCTGATGTGGGGCTCGATCCCATAATGCCGGGATCATGCCCTGAGCCGAAGGCAGCTGCTTAACTGCTGTGCCACCCAGGCGCCCCTGATACACAGAGTTTTTATAGTGCTTTCATAAACATTGTCTCATTTGGTGTTTATAACAACCTTGTGAGGAAAAAAGTGCAACATTCCTTTGCCTTGGTTTCCCTTCCCTTTCTTTTTCTTTCTTCTACAGGTGTCTTTTTGAGTGCTTAGTCCTTGCCAACTTCACAGGGGTTTTTGGTGAGGATGAGATGGGGTTTTAATACAGGGAATACTGTGGGAGGGATACAGAGGAGGAGCACATCGGCCAACATCAGGGCATCGGGTTGTCTTCCTGGAAGCAGCCTTGTCTAATTTGAGACCCGAACCTTGAGCAGATGTTAGCTAAGTGGGTGAGGAGGACCTGGAAGGGTACGGAGGACATTTCTGGCAATGGAGATCATAGATGGCAAAACCAAAGCTGAGCACGGTGCTTTCTGAGAACTAGAAGTTGCTCACTGTCGCTAGAAGAATGGTGAAGGTAGTCAAGAGAGCAGTGGAGAAAAGTGGGGCATGACACAAACTTTAAAAGTAAAGAAATGGTAGCTCAAAGAGTTTAAAAAAAATCACTTTCCTGTGGTCACTTGAGAGGTACAGCTAGAACCAGGTCCTTCTGTACTTCTTCCTTGCTTTCCTGAGCTCACACCATGTCATACTTCAGAGTCATCTTGCCGCCTCTTTAGAGAGAAAGACAGAGTCTGATTCCATTCGTCCCTTTCCCCAGAGACTCTTTGGGGGAAAGGGCATTTTCCTTCATTTTCTTAAACAGTAACTTTCTGGGGGAATGTCCTGTAGACAGAGGCAATTGGGAGGAAAATATTTTGGCCATGTGGACATAATCTAATCTACCTTTTTTGGTCTCCATGGCTTTGTACATTGTTTAACATTTTTGGTTATTGGATTCTTTTGTTTCATTGTACATTTATGAGTTTTACTTTTTAGGTCTTCACCATAGGGAAAACTGGTCTGGCTGGGGAAGAATTCTTGTTCCCAGCTGGATTCCCACCTGTGGCCTTTAGTGTAGGCAGTTTTACAGGAGTCGTTCTGGTGGCCCATGGTGATCTAGCTGCATTTTCATTTCAGTTTCTGCAACGTGATACCACTGGTTCATTCAAAAACTTGTTCACTGTATCATATTTTATATGCTTGGTATATACTTTGCGAGAGGTTTAAGATATATGATAATAACTAATAATGAAGTGACATGTTCCAAATTTGTGTCCTGGTCCACACTGCCTTTACATACTAAAGATAGAAGTGTTCTAGTCATAAAACAATATTTCCTAGATGATACAAGAAGCCAGTTCCTTATAGTATTAGGTGTGGGTTCAGCTACAGAGTTTGTATATTGCTGAAAAGTTGGCTTTAGCTGTTCTTGGAAGCTGTCATATTTACAAATAGCTAATAGTATATCCTATGATTTGCCTTGTACTATTTTACTCATAAGTGAAACTTGGAGGCAGTATCAGGGACACTGAAGATAAGATCAAGAAAAATGGAGTGTTAGGCAGTTTATTTAGATTATTATAATTAAAAAAATCATCACAACTTTATATTAAAATATTAAAAATATTAGTGTATTAAAATACATAGGAAGAAAATCTAGAAGGAAAACTATCAAAACAAGGAATAATGGACAATTAAACAGAAGCTCTTCTTTATTTTCCAAATTTTCTACCATGAATATGAATTACTTTTATAATACAGAAAAATAANTGTACCAACTTGCATTCCCACCAACAATGTAGGAGGGATCCCCTTTCTCCACATCCTCTCCAACAATTGTTGTTTCTTGCCTTGTCTATCTTTGCCATTCTAACTGGCGTAAGGTGGTATCTCAGTGTGGTTTTGATTTGAATTTCCCTGATGGCTAATGATTTTGAACATTTTTTCATGTGTCTGTTAGCCATTTGTATGTCTTCATTGGAAAAGTGTCTGTTCATATCTTCTGCCCATTTTTTGATTTGATTATTTGTTTCCCGTGTATTGAGTTTGAGAAGTTCTTTGTGGATCTTGGAAACCAGTCATTTATCTGTGGTGTCATTTGCAGATATCTTCTCCCATTCCATGGGCTGCCTCTTAATTTTTTTGTTGNCTTCATTGGAAAAGTGTCTGTTCATATCTTCTGCCCATTTTATGATTTGTTTATTTGTTTCTCGTGTATTGAGTTTGAGAAGTTCTTTGTAGATCTTGGATACCAGTCCTTTATCTGTGGTGTCCTTTGCAAATATATTCTCCCATTCCGTGGGCTGTCTCTTAGTTTTTTTGACTGTTTCCTTGGCTGTGCAGAAGCTTTTGATCTTGATGAAGTCCCACAAGTTCATTTTTGCTTTTGTTTCTCTTGCCTTTGGAGATGTGTCATAAAAAAAGTTGCTGTGGCCGATGTCAGAGAGGTTGCAGCCTATATTCTCCTGTAGGATTTTGGTGGATTCCTGTCTCACATCGAGATCTTTCATCCATTTGGAGTTTATCTTTGTGTATGATGGGAGAGAGTGGTCAAGTTTCATTCTTTTGCATGTAGCTGTCCAATTTTCCCAGCACCATTTATTGAAGAGACTGTCCTTTTTCCACTGGAGGGTTTTTTTCCTGCTTTGTCAAAGATTAGTTGCCCAAAGAGCCGAGGGTCCATTTCTGGGTTATGTATTCTGTTCCATTGGTCTATGTGTCTGTTTTTGTGCCAGTACCATGCTGTCTTTGTGATCACAGCTTTGTAGTACAGCTCGAAATCCGGCATTGTGATGCCCCCAGCTTTGTTTTTCCTTTTCAACAGTTCCTTGGAGATTCGGGGCCTTTTCTGGTTCCATACAAATTTAAGGACTATTTGTTCCAGTTCTTTGAAAAATGTCCTCGGTATTTTGATCGGGATAGCATTGAAAGTGTAGATTGCTCTGGGTAGTATGGACATTTTAACTATGTTAATTCTTCCAATCCATGAGCATGGAATATTTTTCCATCTTTTTATGTCTTCCTCAATATCTTTCAAAAGTGATCTATAGTTTCTAGGATATAGGTCCTTTACGTCTCTGGTTAAGTTAATTCCGAGATAACGTATGATTTTTGGTGCTATTGTAAATGGAATGGATTCCCTAATTTCTCTTTCTTCAGTCTCATTGTTCGTGTGTAGAAATGCAGCTGATTTCTGAGCGCTGATTTTGTATCCCGCCACATTACTGAATTGCTCTATAACTTCTAATAGTTTGGGAGTGGATTCTTTTGGGTTTTCCATAGAGTATCATGTCATCTGCGAAGAGAGACAGTTTGACTTCTTCTTTGCTGATTTGGATACCTTTTATCCCTTTTTGTTGTCTGATTGCTGTTGCAAGGACTTCTAGTACTATTTTGAATAATGGTGAGAGTGGGCATCCTTGTCGTGTTCCTATGCAAGTTGGTACAGCCAATTTGGAAAACAGTGTGGAGGTTCCTTAAAAAGTTAAAAATTGAGCTACCCTATGATCCAGCAATTGCACTATTGCATATTTACCCCAAAGATACAGACATAGTGAAGAGAAGGGCCATATGCACCCCAATGTTCATAGCAGCATTGTCCACAATAGCCAAATTGTGGAAGGAGCCAAGATGCCCTTCAGCGGATGACTGGATAAAGAAGATGTGGTCCATATATGCAATAGAATATTACTCAGTCATCAAAAAGAACGATTTCACAACATTTTTAGCGACATGGACAGGACTGGAGGAGGTAATGCTAAGCGAAATAAGTCAAGCAGGGAAAGACAATTATCATATGGTTTCACTCATTTATGGAACATAAGAAGTAGGAGGATCGTTAGGAGAAGAAAGGGAAGAAGGAAGGGGGGTAAAAAGAAGGGGGAATGAACCATGAGAGACTATGGACTCTGGGAAACAAACTGAGGGCTTCAGAGGGGAGGGGGGTGGGGGATTGGGATAGGCTGGTGATGGGGTATTAAGGAGGGCACGTATTGCATGGTGCACTGGGTGTTATACACAAGTAATGAATCATGGAACTTTACATCAAAACTTGGGATGTACTGTATGGTGACTAACACAACATAATAAAAAATTTTTATTAAAAAAAAGAAAAATAAAATGAGCATTTCATTTTAAGAGCAGAGAACAGATATCTATATTTTGTTGGATAGGAGAGCTCCAGCTAGGTTATACATATTGATAACATTTATGAGCCCACTGCCCCATTCATAGTATCACTTACTGGTAAGTTAGCAAAGTTGGGCCATTTATTTAACTCTTGAATAGAAGCAGTGTACTCACGGATAGACATTTTAGTGTAAACTCTTTGTAAGGACTCCTGTTGGCTGTCTGGACTACTCTGTTTTGAAGATTCAAAGTAGCTAGGGAACTTCTACTCTTTCAGACATAGAAATGAAGTTGGAAAGAGTCCAAAATTTTGATTAGTGAGTATTGATGGTGGAAACTTAAAAGAATCTATTAATAAACTTTTTTTTAGAGCAGTTTTAAATTTAGAGAAAAACTGAGTGGAAAGTACGGAGAGTACTTATATACCCCCTCACCCGTCCACACACACAGTACGCCCTGTTAACATCTTGCATTATGTGGTACATTTGTTACAAGTGGTGAGCTCATATTGCTACAATATTGTTAACAAAGATCTATAGTTTACATTAGGGTTCACTATTTGAGTTGTACATTCTATGGATACGTATCCATAGAATGTTACATGTATAAAGTATCATGTATAATGTTACATGTGTAATGACATGTAGCCACCATTACAGTATCATATAGAACAATTTCAGTGCCCTAAAAAAAACCTTTTAAAAAATCTTTAAAGCCTGTGGAGTCTTATGGTTGATGTACCATTCTAGTGTTCCCCCTCTCTGTTTTCTTTTTTTAAAGATTCTCATCCTAATTAGATTTTGAGTCCATGGAGAGCTCTGTAGATACTCCCCTTATGACCTATCAGGAAAAGTAAATCACTGAAGCAATTATTTCACTCTAAAGGAAAGTTCTAGGGTTTGAAACATAGTTGGATCCAGGAACTGTTCACGGAAAAGTAACCTCTCCAAATGGCACTATTCACAGAAATGTAGCCTTCCAAGCTTCCTGATTTCAACCATGTAATTTTTCTTGTGTGTTACTCTCCCTTCTTCATATCCTCATTGTATCCATACCGGTGTTAAAATCAAGTTTCCTTCATTTCCTGAAGCCTTCGCAGAAGCTCCAGACCTTACTCATTTCGTTCTCTCTGTATTTATGTAATGTTGAAAGTCTGTGGCTGTCAATGTACTATTTCATTATATGCGGTCCATTACTGTTCGCTGATGTTTAAAGTAATTTGATCTTGTCTCCATAATTGGAATGTAAGTTTCCAGAGGGTAGTGATGAGAGGGATTGGGGCCATTTCTGTTTATATTTCTTTGGTAATTCCTACATATAGTGGAATCTTCAAAAGCATTCTTAATGCATTAATCACCATAGGATCTCAGACCAGATGGTAAGTAGAGACATGCCCTGCATCACTCAGAACAGCTATTTGCATCTTCATATTCGAATACTCACAAATTGTCATCTCTCCTTTTTTAAAAGATCGTATTTATTTATTTGGGGCAGAGAGACAGCGAGAGAGAGGGAGAGAGAGAAAGATCCTGTGTGTGCGTCAGCAAGGGGAGGGGCAGAGGGTGAGAGAGAGGGAGAGAATCACAAACAGACTCCCCACTGAGCATGGAGCCCAAGGCAGGGCTCAATCCCACATCCTGAGATCATGACCTGAGCTGAAATCAAGAGATGCTTAACTGACCGAGCCACCCAGTCACCCCTTGTCAACTCTTTTATCTGCCAGAATGTTTTCTACATAGGGATTTAAAATCTACAGAATGAGCATTTTCTAGGGCTTACCATAATTATGCATTAAATATTGGCTGCATTGAATTTATTTGATTTCAGAAGTGATGAGAGGAACCAGTAGTTAGTTCCATGTTTGGAAATAAACAGCAGGGAAATAGTTATGAAATGTAAAGGAAAAGTAGGCTGACAAAAATTATGCCTTTAACTTTTATAAGTTTATAAGTATAAAGAGTAAAAAATTCTCCAGAGTATTACATATGTTCATAATGCAAATAAAAAAAAGTATATTTACCTATAAATGTCCTAGAGCTCTATAAACCAGGACAAACCCCATTCTTGTTGAGCCCCAGAACCTCTTCTGTAAAATAGGGTTAATAACTTTCTTAAAAGATTATTCTAGACAGTTTCTTGTGACCCATCTTGGCTCTAAAATGTTAGATTTGGGGATATTTTTACGTTCTCTGCATTGAACAGATAATCAAAGTGTGTGTGTGTGTGTGCGCGCGTGTTTGTGGTGTTTTTCTGTTGAGATCTTCTTATCCTAAGTGAGATTGTACAACCAAAGTATAACCCTCCAAGGAATCTGTGGAAATACTGACAGATTTAGCAGCAGGAATAAATTCTAGGGGTTCATCTTGGAGTTCAGAAGAAGACATTGGAAACCCTGGGGGCAACTCTGAAAGAGATTATATTATCAAAGGAATTTGGATAGAATATAAAGTGTTGCAAAGGCAGCATCTCCCTGTGCAGAGGGACTATTATTGATGATATAATGAGGAATATAGAGATGTGAGTGTGTCACTGGGGAGTGCTCTTTGAGTGAGTGTGACTTTGGAGGGGCCAGAGTAGAATCATGAACAAGGCAATACAGGTGTGCAATGGTCCTTAATTATGTACCCTCTTGCATTGTTATTGGAATTGTTTTATGTATATATAAAACATGGCCTTTTGTTTGTGGCACTGTTGTTAGGGCGCTCTCACAGTACTTAGCACATACTTAGGTGCCCAATAAGCTACTTGTGGTATGACGATGTGAACAGTGGCTGGAAATCCACCAAGGGGCCTTATCTCTTGACCTACACTGTTAGAAATAAGAGGGAAGTGGAAAGTCAGTGAAGACAAGGGCTGAGCTGTTTAATAGAGTAAGGCTGTGTGAACGGACACTGTAGCTGTGAACTAAAGAATTCACAGCTTGAGAAGAATCAAAGTGTGTCTCTGTCCCACAGAGGTAGCTAATGCAGGCAGCAGCTGTTTCCTACCTGAGGGGCAAATCCGAGATTTAGGAGAAACAGCTCTCAAGTCTGAGGTCATTCGCTTTACTCTTCTTCATGGAGCTGAATGTTCATTAATGATTGTATTAGAAACTCACATAACAAACCTGGATCATTTTAAAGAGGAAGATAAATATTAAGCTTTTAGCAAAACAGACCCACCCTGAAAGGCACTTCTTTAACACCAATGATTGAGTTAGACCTCTTGCATTCTAAAGGGGCTTGGCTCTCATTGATGCTGATCTCTAGGGATAGCTTACCTAGAGTGACCAGAAACTGAATGGTGTTGAGTCCTGATTGGCCCGTCATTTCTGAATGCTTTGTGGTTGCTACTTATGAAAAAATGTTTTGCCTCTTTTCAGCTGTGTGTCTATTCAGAAGTCATTTTCCTCTAAAGTCGAGGGATCACCAAAGTGATCACAGAATACTCTGTTCTTGTCCAAGAAAATAGTAAGTTCTTTCAAAGAAATAACCATTCAGAGATGGTGGAAACATCCACTTATATATTTGTTTCTTTTCTTTTTTTTTTTTTTTTAAAGATTTTATTTATTTATTTGACAGAGATAGAGACAGCCAGTGAGAGAGGGAACACAAGCAGGGGGAGTGGGAGAGGAGTAAGCAGGCTCATAGCAGAGGAGCCTGATGTGGGGCTCGATCCCACAACGCCGGGATCACGCCCTGAGCCGAAGGCAGACGCCTAACCGCTGTGCCACCCAGGCGCCCCTATATATTTGTTTCTAATGAAATTAGAAGCGTTGAAACAAACACTCACAGACTTTAGCCCTCGAAATCCTAGCCTATTATGTTTGAAATAATAATAGTGCCTGGAACATAGTAGGTGTTTGTTAAATACTTATTAAATGACTGAAAGACTGTTTTCTTCAACCACATCTTTAAAGACTTAATAACTCTCCGTCAGTGTTTATAAACTAGAAAACCTTAATTTCTACAATGAGAGGAAAGTGAGTATCTGTGGAGGGCTATTAGTGCCAGAAACTTTGCTAAGCACTTTAAATTATTTCATTTAGCCGGTGTTGTAACACCATGAGGCAGGTATTGTAACCATATTTTACAAAAGAAAAATTAAAGCTCAGCATGCTGAAATACTGCAGAGTTCCAGAATTGTGGAATTAGGGTTTGGTTTGTATGCTGTATGGAGCTGTTTCAATTCATGTTGCAGTCTCTTGTTTTTTTCTAATCATAGCCACATGAATTAAGATGATAGTAAGAACAACTCCCGCATTTCCTCTTTCTACAAAACCATCTTCCTTTACTCTCCAGTTTCTAAAAATCAATCATAGAGCAAAAGTTGCACTAGTACTTATTATAGATCTGGAGAAAGACTATAAACTATAAACTGTTTTTAAGAAATAAGGGCCCTTTTCTCAGGATATTGTCTCAGATATTTGAGAAAGAGTCATCAGAAAGCACGACTCCAGGACTGTTGACATCAGGTTCAGTAAATTAAGTGATGCTTTCAGTTTTAATTGGAAACAAAATGCTTCCCGTTTTCACATTATCTAATTGATATTTACATCACCTTGTTGAGGGTTAAGAGCATAGACTTGAGCCATACTGCCTGAGTTTGAATCCCAATTCCTCCTCTTATCGGCTAGTTGACTTTCAAAAAGTTACTTTATTTTTTAAATTTACTTATTTTTTAAAAAAGATTTTATTTATTTATTTGACAGAGAGAAACAGCCAGAGAGAGAGGGAACACAAGCAGGGGGAGTGGGAGAGAAAGAAGCAGGCTCCTAGTGGAGAAGCCTGTTGTGGGGCTTGATCCCAGAACTCTGGGATCATGCCCTGAGCTGAAGGCAGACGCTTAATGACTGTGCCACCCAGGCGCCCCTCAGAAAGTTACTTAAATCTCTGTTTCTCAGTCTCTTTATTTGTGAGATGGGGATATTCATAAATTATTATAAGGATTAAATAAGTTAAATTTTATAAAACACTTAGAGGAGTATCCTGCACATAGTAAACTCTACATGATATTTGTTAAGTAATTACATATAGTTCTGTGTTCCTAAAAGTGAGTACTTTTTAAAGAAACTCCTTTAATACAAGCAAACTTCAAAATTTTGTTATCTGTTCTTGGAATGAAATTGGTATTATACTTCAAATGAAGATTCTATAATGCTTTCAGTATAAAAGGATTAATATATTTGATAACCTACGTGTCTAATTTTGTTCACCAAGGAAAAAGTGGAGTGGAGAGAGTTTATTCTTTTGAATTTACTTATTACTTGACTGTCTCTACTTGCAGACAAACATCACAGTGACCGGTACCAAGCTTTAATCTTACTTAGCACAGATTAGGAGGGGGGGATTTGGCAAGATCAAAAGCACTGGACAGCCGTTGAATCACAAAAGATGAAATAGTCTCTGATAAAATAGTCTCTACATTTGACATAAGTGACGTGATAATTGTCACTGAAAATATGTTTAAAAAATAAAACTATGAAATGCCAGGCAGTTACTTTTTTGAGATGACTGAGTTCTAACTCGGGGAAAAAGTGATTAAGAACAGACGGAGTTGATACCTCGGCAGGATATCAAGAAATTTATTGTACTTAACTATCATTTCCTACTCACAAGCTAAAATAGCGTTTGTCAGAAATCTGTTCCTGGTGCAAATCTTAACTGATGGTGTGAACACATGCAGAAGATAGGAAGGAGGCAAAAGGTATGGAAAATGTGCCAGATTACCTGTGTTAACCTCTTGGGAATCTAAGGTCTGTCCAAGAATGAGAGATTTGGGTTTTGTGGTCACAAAACCGTGGCATGTAAAATACTTCTGACCTTTCTCAGTGTCCCACTGGCTGCTAGAAACACTGCAGATTAAGAGAACACATATTCATCTTGAGGAAGACATGTAGTTGCTTTGCCAGCCAGTCCAGGGAAACATTGAAGCATGCAGACCAAATGGTGATGTCAATGTATCTAGCTTTCAGAGGGGAGTAGAGAGGAGCTCATGTTTAGATACCTCTGGCCTAGCTCTCCTATCTGCCACAGTGACTATCACCATCAAATACTGAGATTGGAGCATCAGTTTGTGCCTTCTGTATGGTCCATTTGGTGCTCTACTGAACAACCTCGTTCCTTTAACTCTGCATTTTTGGCCAATAAAACTACTTCATCTGCAGAGAGTAAAGTATAGTTAGTGTTTTACCAAGTCATATTGAGGGTCAGATGGTTAACTGAATCAGAAGAAATTTTTGAAAAAATTAAATCTTTCCTATGGAATATTTTGGTTTCTTATTTAAAATTTGAGAAATAGGGATTTGATTCCATATTCTGCTGAGTCACTGTGTAATCTTAGAAAAGTCACTTAATCTCTCTGGGATTCAGAATTTTTATTTCAGAAAAGTGGAGCATATGATATTTCTTGGTCATTTTCTTATGTTAAAGTGATGTATGGAGTCTTACCTACCAGTGTTCTTTATGGACTTTAGATAGATGAAGTGTGTGAATGTTAAAAGAACAAAAAGTTCACCTTTTATTTTAAAACTAATTTATAGAATACTAGAGTTGACATTAATGTTAGGGGATATTCTAGTTCGTGCCTCTTCCGGGTAGAAATGAGGGAATTGTGTTCCGGAGGGGACCATGCTTGCCTTGGATCTGTAGCGGAAGTTGAACTAGAACCCAGGGCTTCTGGTGGAGCCACACACTGCCTTCATTCTGCCTCACAAAGGGCACTGCTTAAAATATTTGATTCAGGCTTTAAAAATGTTGCCGTGGAATCTGGAAGCAAGCCAGTTGCTTTATGATTTTTATCCTTTTTGGTATGAATTATTACCTCTAATTTTGCACAGGTCGCCGTGTTACAGAAGGGGGCTGTTGGAAGACAGCAAGATTCATGGATTTTAGACCTTGTGCTGCAATAAAGCAGTGCAAGAAGAGGAGGGGGCTTGGGGGGCACGTGATGACAAAAGTAATACATCACAACACAAACTTCTACCAGCCCCAGCAGCAAAATGTGAGATGGCCAAAGCCTCTGAAAGCATGCATAAGAGGGAGTGTGTCTCTACGAAGCCTAGTCCAGAGAATGGCTCACCAGTTCTGACTTAACTTGCGGTATTGAGCTTTGAGTGGCTAAGAAAGGAATAAACCGTAATATATGATTACTGGGAAGACAGCAACAAGGGTAACCTTCCTGTGAGCAAGACAGTAAAGCAGTCTGCACCTTTAGTAACTGAAGTTGACAGCTTTTCTAAAAACATAATTAAATTTTATACTTTTTTTTTTTACATTTTCTGCTTTGCAGTCCCATAGAACCTCATATTACTCATTTTAGCAAAGCATGATCACAGTGTACCGTAAATTGTCTTTCTCCAGTACTAGCTTTAAGTGCAGTGGAAACAGAGGCCCCTAACTTCTTCTGATGTCAGCACATAGCAGGTGCCTGATAAATATTTGCTGAAATAATGAATTAATGAAACTCCCCTGCTCCCAGTCCCTAGTTTAATAATGGCCAAGAATAAGATTAAGATAGGAAATTATGTATAAGATAAAGGGTTATTTGCATGAATTTATTAATCAAACAATCAGTTTTTTTGAGCCTCTGATGAACTAATGTTGGGTCATTTTTACGTTACTTTTTCTGATAGCGTGTTTTGAAGATGGCCTTTCCATCAGCTTCCCTCTCCACAATTTATAAGTGCTTATAATACTGCAGAGCAGGTTGAAGCTGCTCCATGATCTTCATAGGGAATTAGTGTCTTCTGTGTCTCCGACGCTGAATCATGGCCCCAGTCATTTCTCCAAGCTGGGTTTAGTTGATCTCAGGAACTACCGTGATTACACATTGTGAGGGAGTATCACTGGGGGACGGTGGACAAGACTGAAATCGTGGGAAGAACGAAGTTGCTCAGCTTGCCAAAACAGTCATCCTGGGCCTCTGGTAGATCAGGAGAGTAAAGTCACTGGTGGGTGAGGGAGATCTTTGATCTGCAAAACTCAGGCTGTGATCCCAAGGAAACAGAATTAAAAACCCCAGACTTAATTTCCGTGAGAGTATCTAACCCTCCATTATAGCTAACCATTCGAAGAATGAATTTCTTAAAAGCTCTCAAAACAGGGCAATCCTAGCCACCCCTACTACCCCAAGGAGTGGGCCAATAAACTAAAATCAATGGTTTGAAGCTTTCCTCCATTCTGAAACATAACAGTATCTTCACAGTAATTTGAATAGAATTAACACTAAGAGAGAAGGAGAAAAGATAAGCTAAATCATATCAACTCTGTTACTTTCAGCATTACACAGACTCTTTCATATCATGCTGTGTTACAGCTTACAAGTTTTTTGATTGTATTTTATTTTTACTACCCCTCCGCCCTTGGGTTACATGAATACCAAATGATGTCTGAATATATATTTTCTGGTTATTCTCTTGCTATCTATCTTTGTCTCTGTCTCTGTCTCTCTCTGTAATACTGCAGCTAATGAGGCAATCCTACTACTCTAAACATGGTAATGTGGCACTTCTATTTTCCCAGTTCAGCTGATTTCGTTATTCTCATACATTTTTATAATTGCTATTTTTCAGCTATCAAGTTAACACAGGTAGAAGAAAAGCTAGCTTGCCTCTGAACCTGGTGCTAGAGGTCACAGAAAGATTACGTAACAAAGCTGAGAAGCTTTTGCCAAGTGTTTAAATAGCAGAGCATTTCTAGTAGAGTGCAAGAACATAAAAGTGAAACCACAAACCCAAAACCTTCTGCAATTACTGACAAAACTGTGCCTTGTCAGATAGTGCTGGGGAATAGTTCAAGCAGAGCAGAGAGTTGCTAAAATGGCAATAAAGAGCATAATTCTGATTCTGTAACAACTGATTGCTAGTGTCCGATTTCTTGTCATAATGGTTTTCCTTGAAATTTTGTAGGATTGGTAACTAAGACAAAAGAGAAAAAAATTATGTTCTCTGTGTGAATGAAGTGATAGAGATTACGGGTTATTTTTGGAAGCAAACTCTAAAAAATCTTTAGTTCAGAAGCTTAAATGTGGACCGAGGGACTGTGTCCTGTTTCCCCCTGCTGGGTTCATTTAGGATTAATCCCAGGCTGTCCTGCGTGTTAGTTGGAGACTCTCACAGTGGGGGTGATTGGACTTTCTCTGCCCTAGGCACAACATATGTTACTTCCCATCCCTTTAATAGGCATTAGTTCTGCAGACAGCACTGGTCAAATGTACATTATTCACAATCACTTTAATGCAAATATGCAAGGCTGAGGGAGAAAATATGTCACAAAGAGGCGGTCATCCATTTCTTCTCTTTTCTGGTTCCTTTTTTTTTTTTTTTTTTTAAACAGGCTCTCTTCTATGTGTTTGGTTTTAAAACAAATACAGTATAAAAATAAAGCAATACGTAGCATCCACTCTGAGAACCATAATATACCTCCCTGAAAAATCCCTAGAAATGCCTTTTGTTAAATGCCAGTAACTAGAACCCTATAAATGGTTTTGTTTTTATGGTTCCTTTTTATTTTTTTTCTCTCTCTCTTTTTTTGTGACTGTTTTTTTAATTAAGTGGAATCCCTATGTATACTCTGACACTGTCGCATTTGTAAGAAACAGAAGAGGAATCAAAGCAAAGGGTAGAACTATATTTAATCTGTTAAATGAAAATAAAACACACAATTAGTTTTGTGCTGCAAAAATTAGCTTCTGCCTCATTTTCAACCTCTATTTAAAGAACTGTTTGATTTCTCAATAACAAGGCATCTGATCTGTAGCAGAACATTTCTAAGACAGATTTGCAAATGTATATTACGCAAAGCATGCATTTTAAATCTGAGCAGAGATTAGGTGGTATCTGTCTGGCTAAACCATGAAGATATAACTTATTTGCCAGTAGTGAACCCACTTTACAAAATCATCTGCCAAATATGAGAAAATCTCCTGGCTTTCTGATACCTTCTTTCTGCGAAGTTAAACATCTCTGTTTCGTTGTAGGGTATATCCGGTGAATTTATTTATGTACCACTATTTGTCACACAAGACAACTTGACATGCTAGGCTTTGCTTTACATTAAGCACATGAAAGTTCTTAAATGTGCGGAATGAAAAACTAAAACGCAACCATCTGCACATGATATTTCAAGGTACATAAAATTGTGCCAAGGACCCTGAGAAGCCCATATGCATGAACAGCAATACAGAACTAAAAAAAATATGCAGAGTAATAGAACATTTGGAAGACATTGTACTTCTTAAAATAATACAATTAAAATGTTAAGCAAATCCTATGTTAGTCTAAGGTACAAGTGTAGCAAACATTTGCCATATGAAGGGAACAATATGCTTTTATTGTGACTCCATTCTGTTAATTTAATGATCTATGTCAGTGTGCTTACATATCATGTAATGCACTTTTCCTGTCTTTTTAAAAGCATTCATTCTAATCTACCTTTATGCCTTCTTATTGTTATGATTATGTTTAGCTTAGGAAATAGGGAAAATAAAAGCCAAATGAAGTGTCGGGTCACCCACTATTCTTTACTATGTCATTTTAATGTAGTCTTAACCTAAGATAATTACATTAAGAACATAATTTTTGTCTTCTTTCTCCCAAAATTATTTTTTATCTGAAATAGCCAATTACCCGATAGAAGGGAGAAGGTCTTTTCAGCTATTGGTGCCTTGTGATTTACGTGGACCTCTATTAATGCTAATGGAAGGTATGTGTGTAAATCTGCCCACTCCAAAAGGATAATGGCCTCCTGTTAGTCTCCTGTAAAAGGGGCATAAGCAAAGCCTGTCTTTATAAATGACGTAGGTAGTGAATTACTGAGGGGAGATTTATATCACATTGAATTAAATAGTTGTGATGATTTCGGTAGCATTTTGTTTACATTGTTATAAATTAAAAAAAAAATCCCAAATATGTCTTTGACTATATAAACTAAAATTAATTCAAGGCACTACAATTATTAATTAAATACTTGCATTTTCATAGAAAATATATTGTGATGGTGAACATAGATCTCTCACTGTTCCTAGGAAAAAGAATACATGAAACTTTTGTTTCATTTCATTGTAAGTTGTTAAAAAAACACTGTCACATGCGCAATCCTAATGAAAGAACCACAAAGTGATTTCAGATTGTATTGTATCCACTTACTGTTAAATTTAAAAAGGATGAAAAACAACTAGATTTTCAAATAAGAATGAAATGACTTCATCTAAGCAAATAACACAGCCAGCATTAGAAACAAGATTCTGCGAAATTGAGATGAATAAGAAGGAAGGGGTGTGTGTGAAGTATTATCCTGAAGACTCACCTGACAGTCAGTAAGTAATTCCTGGGCCCTAGGGAAGGTCACAGTGTTACAGTAGTTAGCCAGGCACCTGCCTGATGCTAAAACTAACATTTGCGTTTTAGGGGCATTTGCATTTTAAACCTCATCTCTAATAGTTTTCTTTTAGAATGTTTTGCCTCCTCTTAAAGGATCCAGAGTCGTTAAAATCATATCATTATACTACTGCCTGAACTTGCCCCGGCTTATGGCCTGATCTGAGCTCTGCCAGACAGAGTGCAGAACAGGGGAATGGTAGAAGGTTTGGGCATCCTGGAAATAGGCTGAGTGGTTTGCCATTTGCGGATTTGCAAGTCTATGGTGACATAGATATGGTTGTCTAAGCCTGCATTTAAACAGCCTGTATTGCTTCCATTTCAGTTCATACAGGCCCTTGAAATCAGTATTCAGAGTTAGTGTTGGGCTCCTTGATTTGGGGGCTAAGTTAAATATATGAAATCAGATCCAGAGGCTCTACTTACCCTACACAATCTTTTACTCTAAAATATAGGGCTATCAGGTTATCTGTTTCTTCTCTTCTTGAATGAATTTTGGTACTTTGTATCATTCATGGATTTTTTTATTTCATCTTAATAGTTTTTTTTGGCATAAAGTTCATAATAATCCTTTATTATTTTAGTGTCTATAGAACATGTAGTGATGTTACCGTTTTATTTCTGATATTGATAATTGTGTTTTCCCTCTTTTCTTTCTGATTAATCTGGCTAGAAATTTATAAAATTTATGAATTTTTTAAAGGAAACAGATTTTGGGTACAATTTTTTTTTATGTTTTTTCTCTTTTCTGTTTTTTTTCCTGTTCTTATGTTAATTATTTTCTCCATTTAGTTATTTTGGATTTAATTTTTTGTTTTTAAATTTCTTGATATTATTAATATGAGACCCCTCTTTTCTAATGTAAGAACTTTAAAGCTATCAATTTCCCTGTACCTTCTGCTTTAGCTGCATACTACAAAATTTTATATGATGTGTTTTCATTTGCTTTAACACATTTTCTAATTTTTTTTTTTTAAAGATTTTATTCATTTATTTGACAGAGAGGTAGACAGCCAGCGAGAGAGGGAACACAAGCAGGGGGAGTGGGAGAGGAAGAAGCAGGCTCCCAGAGGAGCCCGATCCCAGAACGCCGGGATCACGCCCCGAGCTGAAGGCAGATGCCCAACAACTGAGCCACCCAGGCGCCCCACATTTTCTAATTCTCATTGTGATTCCTTCTTGGGTATAATTTCTTCTTGGATATAATATGTCTTTTCCTCTGGTTGCTCTTGTATTTTCTATTTGTCATTGATATTCAGCAGATTGATCATGAGGAATATTAGTGTGATTTCTTTTATGTTTGTGGCGCTTAGGGTTTGTTGAAGTTCTTATATCTGTGGATTTATACTTTGGGAAAATATGGAAGATTTTCTTCAATTATTTTTATTTTTTATCCTCCTCTCACTTCTCCTTCTGGTACTTTTATTACGTGTGTATTAGACTGTTTGTTATTACCCTACAGCTCACTGATGCTCTGTTCCTGTTTTCCCACTTTCCCCCCAGTTATTTATTTATTTATTTCTTTTAGTCTCTTTTTTCCTCTGTTTTTGGATAATTTCTGGTTTTATGTTCTCAAGTTCACTGATTTATATTTATGCAGCATTTAACCAGCTCGTAATCCCTTCCAGTGTATTTTTCCTTTCAGATATTGTATTTTTCATGTCTTGAATTGCTATGTGAGTCTTTCCTTGATACCTTGCTTCTCTGTCTTTGTCGTATTCATAGATTCCTCTATGTTTTGTAACATATGCAGTACATTCAGTAGACCGAATATATATGTTGTAACTGTTGCAACCTCTTTTACTAATAATTCTGTTATGTATGTAATCTGTTTCTTTTAATTGATTATTTTTTGAGTTTCAGTTCATCTTTTCCTCTGCTGAGCTTCAGACAGCCACTGTCTACAACACCAGTGCCTTGTTTCTCTCCTTGGCCGGCCTGTCATTTCCAAGTGCTGTAGTAATCATTCACTAGGGCCTATCTTCTCAATCCCTCACCTTTCCCCAAGGAGTGTGTTGTTTTCTCTCTTTAAATAAAGTTACAAAAGTAAATCTTATAGTTAGTTGGTTTTTAAGTTTTATTAGGGTGCATCAAGAGGAGCTTTTACTAGCAGGCTAATTTAATCCTACTACTAAGATGATATCCCTCTGAGGACCCTAATCCTCATGACCCATGACATAGGAAACCTTTTCTCTGTGACTGGTGGGAAGAAGAGCTCCTCCCAGGGCTTTATGTGGGCTCTAAGCATTGTACAGCATATTATTTTCTGGTGATTCTTTCCCTGGCATCTCACGTGATCAGTATTCAGCTAAAGACTCAAGTATACCTCTGTGTGTTACCAGATTTGGGCTTCTGGCTTCTAGAACAGTAAGAGGATAAATTTCTGTTATTTTAAGCCACCAAATCTGTGGTAGTGTGTCACAGCAGCCATAGAAGCTAATACAGATTTTATAGTTTTAGCTCATACATTTAGGACTATCATGTACTTTTTCTTATTATGTATGTATGTATATGTACATATGTATGTATGTTATCTGTACCTCTGAAGTGGGGCTCAAACTCAGCAACCCCAAGATCAAGAGTTGTGTGCTCCACAGACTGAGCCAGCCAGACACCACTGGACTATCATGTATTTTAAGTTCAGTTTTATATAGTGTATGAGAAAGGGATCTAACTTTTTTCTTTTGCATGTGAATATCCAGTGTTCCAACGCCAGGTGTTGAAATACTTTACCCATTAAGTTGTTTTGGCAACCTTGTGGAAAATCCATATATACATCTGCACTCTCAATTCTATTCCATTAATCTGTGTTTATCCTTAGGCCAAGATGACACTTATTTGATTACTATAGCTGTGTAGTATGTTTTGAAATCAGAAAGAGTGAGTTTTCCAACTTTATTGTTCTTTTTCAAGATTGTTTTGGTTATTTTGCATTTCTATATGAATTTTATGATCAGATTGTCAAATAATGCAAAAATAGTACCTAGAATTTTAGTAGGGTTGGTGTTGAATCTGTAGATCAATTTGGGCAGTGTTATCATTTTAATATTAAATCTTTCAACTCATGAAATGGAGTGACCTTCCATTTACTTAGGTCTTTTAAAATTTCTTAATGAAGTTTTGTAATTTTCAGAGTATAAGTATTATATTCCTTTTCTTAAATTCATTCCTAGGTATTTATTAGTATTATTGCTAAGTATTTCTAAGTATTTTTTTTCTTTGTGCTGCTTATAAATGAATTATTTTCTTAATATAATTTTCCAATTGTTCGTTGTTTAATCATTTTCTTAATGCTTATCTTGTATCTTGCAATCTTTCTGAGCTTATTTATTAGTTCTAACATATTTTGGTGGATTCCTTAGGGTTTTGTATATACAAGATCATTTCATCTGCAAATAGTGATGGTTTGACTTCTTCCTTTCCATTCTGTATTCCTTTTATTTCTTTTTCCTGCCTGACTGCCCTGACTAGAATTTCTTGTACAATGTTGAATAGAAGTAGTAAGAATAGACATTCTCATCTTGCTCTTAATCTCAGGAGGAAAACATTCACCTTTTTTTTTTTAAGGTTTTATTTATTTATTTGACAGAGAGAGAGAGCACAAGCAGTGGAAGTGGCAGGCAGAGGGAGAAGCAGGCTCCCCACTGAGATGAGCAGATCCCAAGACCCCTGGGATCATGACCTGAGCTGACACCAGACACTTAACTGACTGAGCCATCCAGGTGCCCCAACATTCACCCTTTTATAATTAAGTATGATTATAGATATGGATTTTTCATAGATAGTTTTCATGTCATTTTTTCTTTTAAATTAATAGGGCTTTTTTTTTTAAAAAAGATTTTATTTATTTGTCCGAGAGAAAGAGAGAGAGAGAGAGAGAGAGAGAGAACATTCACAAGCACGGGGAGCGGCAGGCAGAGGGAGATGTGGGGCTCGATCCCAGGACTCTGCGATCATGACCTGAGGTGAAGGCAGGCACCCACCCAACTGAGCCCCCCAGGCATCCCCTAACAGGCCTTTTTAAGGAGCAGTTTTAGGTTTGCAGAAAAATTGGGCAGAAAGTACAGAGAGTTCCTTTGTATTCTGCCCCACATTCCAAGATTAACATCTTGGAAATTTTTGCATTATTATAATACATTTTATAATTAATGAATCAATATTTGATATACTATTATTAATTAAAATTGGTCATTTGTATTAGGGCTTAGTCTTTTTGTTGTATAATAAAATAGGTTTAGCAAATGCATAATGTCACATACCCACTATTACAATATCGTAAGAATAATTTTACTGCCCTAAAAATCCCCTGTGTTCCAACTGTTGATCCCTTCCCTCTCTTGAACCCCTGGCCACTACTGATCTTTTAACTCCGTTTTTTTTCCTTTTCCAGAATGTCATGTGATTGGGATCATATAGTATGTAGCTTTTTCAGACTTGTTCTTTCACTTAGCAGTGTGCATTTAAGTTTCCTCCATATCCTTTCAAGCTACTTCATTATTTATTGATTTTAAATTAAATTTTATTCATTATTTTTATAAAAATGTAGTTGACACTTGAGGGTTCATTTTTTACTGCTGAATAATACTCCAATATACTATTGTTTATTTATCCATTCACCTACTAAAGGACATCTTTGCTACTTCTAAGTTTTGGCAATTATGAATAAAGTTGCCCCAAATATCCACATGCAGGTTTTTGTATAGACATAACTTTTCAACAGTTTGGGGTAAATATCAAGGTGTGTGGTTGCTAGATCAAATGGTAAGAGTATGTTTAATTTTGTTAGAAATCACAAAACTGTCTTCCAAAGACTTCCAAAAGAGTCTTCCATTTTGCATTCCTACCAGAAATGACTGAGAGTTCCTGTTGCTCCCCATCCTCACCACACTTTGGTGATGATGTTGGTGCTTTGGATTTTAGCCGTTCTGATAGGTATGTAGTAGTACGTCATCATTTATTTAATTGGTAGTTCCCTGATGACATACACTGTTGAGCATCTTTTCATATGCTCATTTGCTATCCATATACCTTTTCTGGGGAGGTATCTGCTCCAATATTTTGTTCACTTTTTAGTTGGGTTGTTTATTTATTTTTTATTGTGTTTTAAGAGCTTTTTGTTCTGTTTGTTTTGTTTTTTGCATGATTTGGATGCAGTTCATCTATCACATGTGTTTTGCAGATATTTCCCCCTCGCGTGTGGCTTTTTTGCCACATCATTTATTTTTTTACTTTACTTTTTGATTCCCCAGTTTTCTCGTATGTAAAAGAGGTATAATAATAGAATCCCATAGGGTCATTTTGAGGTTCATATCAATTAGGATTCAGTGCTTTAAACAAAAACACTTTGGGTATTTTAAATAGAAGGAAATTTAACACAGGTTAGTTACATGCTTATAAAATTGTTTGAAGGGCTCACGAGGGAACATTCAGGTGGACTTCTGAGAAAGCCTCTTAAAGTAAGATTACTGCATTGGTCTGTCAGAAGAGCTTCTGCCTTTGCCATGCTTATGATGGTAGGGATTCAAGAGGATGCCACTGGAACCACGAGCAAAAACTTGCTGAAATTTAGAATTCAGGAGCCTGTCATTGCCACTGTCATCACCACTACCACTGTACATCTGTAACTGAGCATTGGGAAGCTGAGCCCGGATACGGTGGCTCCAGCTCTATTAATATCTATACAGCTGAGGCTGTTGGCTTCCTGGGTTTGCTTGTCATGAAAATATGCTGAAAGTCACAGGAATGTGATCTCAATTTCACTTTTGCTTTCTAAATTTCAGGGGAGTTCTTCTAATTGTTGGAACCTAATTTGTTAATCTAATGTGCTTTGCTAGTCAAAAAGAAAGTCTAGGGATGTAATTTGTAACTTCCCAGCTTTTGTAATAAAGGTGCAGCAGAAGAAGATGGGACAAGATGCTATGTACCAACATACCATACCCGGCTCAAGAATTAAATGAAAGGGTGCTCACAGTGACACCCAGTAGCCACAGTAGTGCCTGCCGACAGCTAGCGCCAGCACAGCTGCCAGTGCCCCCGTAGTTGGCCCAGGCCCTTGCGTCCTGCCCTGACCACCGCCACTAACTGCACATCTGTAACCATCTCCTGCCACTCCGCAGGCACCTGCCACTGGCCACCGCGCTGGAGTGTGTGCATATCACTGGCTTCTCTGTTTCAGTTTAATATTTACCCTATTTTTATTTATTTATTTTAGTATCAGTCTTTTCACTGAAACTGAATCCCCATAGGACTTCTTAGTTCCAGTTGAGATATAGACATTGCTTTCTACCTTCTGAAGAAGATTTTTATTTTTAATGTAGCATTTCGTTCCAGCTGTCACAGAACAGTTGGCAATAGGGGAGGAAGGGAGGGAGGAAGGTAGGGAGGAAGGGAGGAAGGAAGGAAAGAAGAAATGAATCACTGCAGAATCCCATTTATGCCATATGAAACTTGATTATTCTTGGTTATATCTGATAAAAATAACAAAGTTCTGTTCCTTTAGGAATGGTAGCTAGTCAGTTTTGATAAACCTTAGGTTGCTACAATTCTGTCCAAGCATTGCTATGGACACTGAGTACCTTCTTCATAATTTGTCTAGTATTTCAGCTGACTTTGAAAGAAGGAGAATGTTTTCATTCTCTTTCCTACACGAAGAACTTTTTTGAGGCATAAAAGGAAATAGAGTATTTTTTCTTATATATGTACTATTTCATTATTATTTTAAATTGGAAGAGGAGGGATAAAACACAACAGGCACAATAAAACAATACATTATATAGTCAGATATAAAACTGTCTCTTGTTTATCTCTGTCATTTTGTCACTTGGAACAAGTTTTTCACTTATTAGTCCTCTAAGTTTCTTAAATATAAGACGTAGGGGTGATAGAAAGATTTGTTAAGATTAACTGTGACATCTATGTATGTGAAGTACATTCTGACACTTTTATTCATCTAGTCTTGAAATGTAGTAAGTATCCATCGTGTGTCTTGAGCTGCAACAGGCACTAGGAATACAGAGTTGAAGCTGGAGGAGACAGAGAAGCTAGCCAGGATACTTCTGTGTGGTAAGTGCTCCTATGAAGGTGTCTCCCAGGAGCTTTGGAGACATGGAGAGAGAAGGTTTTCTGGAGCAAGTCAGTATGGTTTCAGAGGACAGGAAGAGCTACTAGGTAGAACAATTCTGGAGGTGTGGGGGAAGGGAAAGCAGACATCTCTGCAGGTAAAAAGAACAGTGTGACAGATAATGCTAAGGGTGTATCAACCCCCACTTCCTTTCCTTCTAGGCACAAGGGAGGAAGCTGCATTTCTTGTCTCACTGCAGTTACGTGGGGCTATGTGTGTTCTCACCTAGGAACTGTGGACAGAAATGATTCACACTAAACTCATCCTGTGGGAAGACCTCCTGTGTGATTTTCCATGCATTCTTTTTCATTCTCTGTTTCATACATCTTTGGTGAGCTGGGTGTAGATGATCTAACTAAAAATTGTGAGGCCGTAGATCATCGTTGGCTTTTCTAACGTGCAACAATGTTGAAGACCATGCTCTGGAACAGCCTTCCACAAAGGATTCATGGAGAATCAAACCCTATGGAAAAATAATTTTAGTGACTATTTTCTCCATTCTTGCAAGGATGCTACTTAGAATCATTATAGACTGGCTAGGAAATGGTTAATTCATCACATACAGTGGATGCCCAAGGGGTTATGGCTTAAGTCTTTCATGGAACCTCAGTTGAGAAAGGCTGCCATAGAGGATACTGGAGCTACTGAATGGAAAGAACTTGGGTTCTTGAATAACTGAGTAGAGCAGGGAACCCCTGCTGACCTGCACTGGATTATGACTTGAGTGAGAAATAAACCTTAATGTGTTAAGTGATCAAAATGTTGGGGTGGCTTGTTATATCAGTTAGCCCACCATAACTAATACAAATAGCATATGCAAATATATTGTGGCTGCAGAAACATAGGGGATTAAGGAGGTCACATAATTTATTCTGGTTTGAATAGTGACTCAATATTTATCTAGGGTTGGGTTGAGTTGAGGGAGGAAGAAGAGGCTATGGTTAATACTGAGGCTGGACAGCTGGGCAGTGGCCATATTGTCAAGAGCCTTGTATCATTTTTTTTTGGCAGTTTCAATTTTATTCTGAAAGTAATGGGATTCCATTTATTCTGAGACTTTTCACTGAAGTACATAACAGTTTCCCAACTTTTAAATATTGCTTCCAAGTAAATCTATAATCCAAGTGAAACCAAGGCCCCTGATGTGATCAGAAACCTAAAAAGGATGACCACATTGCAGGTTTTGCTATGGAATGATGAAAGCAGGATTAATAAAACTGAAAGAAGGCCTCCCTCACCTCCCAGAAAATCAGGTTATATTTGCTGTTCATTCCAACTGACCGCTAGCACTGGGGATGTGCAGAGAAGGAAGCCAAGAAGCCACTGCTTAAACTAACATGATTTGATATTTTCTATCCTATGCTGCTACACAATTAATGCATCAGCTTACTGAACCAAGCAGAGCAACAAAAACAATACAATTAGGAATAGTAAGCCTAGGGCAACAACAGCTACTCACGCTTTATGTAGATACCTCAGTACCAGAATCTGGAGTAGAATCCTGAGTAAGCACCATCCCCTGGATGTTGATTCAGTTAGAAATATTAGTGCAAAGACAAGTAATCAGGAGGGACTGCTAACCTTCACCTTCACCTCAAAGTGCAGTGCTTCTTGCATGTGCCTGATTTTGCTTGGCTTTTGTTTTTAGTGGTCGATTTAGTTTTGATGTCTGGAAAGTTGGGATGGCTCTATAAATCTACAGGCATGCACATAAACACATGCTTTCTCAAGCTTATGTTCATTCTCTTGGGTTGAAAGGCAGGAAAGGAAAAAACAAAACAAAACAAACCTGCCTTGGTAAAGGCTAGAGTACCACTTTCTAGGAAGGTGAAACACAGTGCAGAAGGATACCTGAGAAATTAGGGTCCAAGTCTTTCTGGGTGTTTGTCTGAGTCATATTTTCCTATCTATTATGAGAAACCTGAATAGGGCAATCATTTTGAAGATGGCTTTGACCTTTACCGAGAAAGAGGAGGTAATTACGTTTAATGCTATCTAGTCCACAGTCAGTCATTATGCTGACTGGGCCTGCTTTCCTTGAGAAAGCTTATTTTTCTTCTTTCTTGTTGCTCGTGGGCCTTGTTACTGATGATGCTTTTGCTGCAGGAAGTCTCATTTGTGAAGAATCATAGACTGTACCAGGCTTCCTTCCTCAGGAATAGGATGGATGGAGAAGACAAGACTTACCAGCTGCCACGTTGGGTTTCTCTGAATTCTCGTGCCGTTTCTAGGATATGTTGTCTGTAAAGGAGTCTGTGTGCCATGGACGCATCACTGAATAGCTCCATGTCTCTGTTTTCACCTGCCTCTTGGCTCTCCGAAATGTTTATAAAATTGATGAGGTCATATTCTTGAAGTTTATCACCTATCTCTCCTAAAGGAACTGTGGGATTATTAATGCCTAAGTCATTCTAAAGTGAGTAGTAATTAAAAAGGCATTTTAAACTTGTTTCTAGGGAAACTCTCCCACAAAAATTTTGATTTTGCCCGTGGAAGGGTACTTACTGCACAAGTAAAATTTCTCTTGGGGCTCTGTAGGAAAGCCAGAAATGTTCAAAGATTTAAATTTATTCCCAAACAGAAACATCTCCAAGGAAAAATAGGCAACATAGTGAAGTGATTACAAGCATCGTTTTGGAGCCAAGCCGTCTGGATTCAAAGCTCAATTCTGCTACTTAGTAGACATGTGAGCTTGGTCAAGTCTTTTAACTTTTCTCAGTTTTCACATCTGTTATGGGAGAAAATATAGCAGAATCTTCATTTTGGGGTTGTTTTAGGATTGATTTAGATGATAGTATTTACAAAATGCTGTAACTATGCCCGGTACATATTTGTTGCTGTGTGTTTAATAGAATAAATATATTTTTTTGGTGCTTCTGCTTATTTGACCTCTCCTACTGGGAATATATGTTTATTTGTATTTTTATTTTACTTTGAATGGACCCAATATCTCACCCAGATTTCAGGTCTTTAGTGAAATAGATCCTGTGTTAAAGAAGTAAGTTTTTCAAGCTCTCAGCTTTTCTGCCAATGTGGGAAGTCCTAGAGAGACTCCTTAAACTTCCTGGAGAGGAAAAAAAAAATCTGTGTTTGTGTGTAGGTCTAGCTCTTTTGATACTCCATTTTGGAAAACTAATGCCATTGGAAATAAGGCCTTTACTTACATTTAGAACCCTTTGCTTATTTTCTCGTGGACTGTTTTGGATATTTTAAAGCTAATCATGATAATCTGTTTCATGGATTATTAACACCTTCTTACATGTTTGTAGTCTTCTTGATAACTCTGAATTTTCAGGTCTATCCAGAAAATGTCTTGTGTGTAAGGTCAAATGCCTCTTTTCATGTATTAAGAGAATTTATATCACTTATTGTTTTCTTAAGAAAAATTTGCTTCTGCTAGAACTGACTGGTCTCTATGGGAACTCCTAAAATATTTGATCAGCAGGGCTTCTCTGAATCATCTGGACTAGGAGTGGAAATGCAGGGATAATACTGGGAGAGGAAAATGGAGGACAACATACATTAATACAGTTACGGTAACTTCTCGTTCTGCAGACATGTAAATATTTAACGGCACACCAGTGCCTTCCTAGGCATATAGTTAGCTTTCCTAGAGCAAATAAATCCCATTACTTTTTCTGATCTACTCAATCTCTTTGCCTTCAGGCTGGATTGTAACTCATCATACCGAACAGATGAATGTCTGTTCAGTTTTTGTTGTGGCTGTTCTCAACTTATGTTTAATTTTCAACCACACAATGGTTTTGGGTGGTAATGGTGATCTTCTCTGTCTGAGACTCCTGAAAATGAAATCACATAGTTGTGTGCAGAAAGTTGCAAATGGGTTTTTACTTGCTTTTTGGTTGGTTTGTTCAAGGCATTTTTGTTTGTTTTATTATTGGCCTGAAAATGTGAGGTTTCAACCAGATGATCCTTTCCAGAAACATGATTGCATGTAACTTGAAAAAGAATTCTTTAAAATCTTAAAACTTTAAATCCTGATGAGACTATTATGTATTTTTTTTTAATAGTCAAAGACACACGGCTGGAGGAAGAATCTATAAAGTCTGTTTTATTTTTTCAACTCAAATGAGAAGGACTGAATTATCAACCATGAAATTGCCATCTGTGCTTCCCCTCCCCGCCCTCCACATTTTAAATAATTTTTTAGCAGACCAGGTGAAATCAGAAATTTGTTTTAGAAAGCATGATGTCATTGTACAACTTGATGTATATATTCATTCAGCTACTTGGGTCAACAACTTGTCAGTATAAAACTACAAATGAGATGAAATTTTCTCTCCGCCTTTGCTCCTCTGGATTCTAGCCTCATACTTAATAATAAATGCTACTGGTTTTGTGAGCGTTGGGCATCTGCCAGGCACAGTGCTGAGTGCTTTATGTTCATTAGGTATCTCTTAGACCTTTCAAGAACCTCTTTAGGTGGATATAATAGTGTAATTATACCCACTTCATAGTTGAAGGCACTGGAACTTGGAGAGATTAAATAACTCCTCAGATACCAAGCAGTTGGGGTCTTTGTTGGGTGTCTATCTCATCTCATTAGACTACTCTTTAGCCCAAGAATATGTGCTGACTTTTCTCACACTCACTCCTTTGTTGATATTTCTCTGCCTAGAGAAACACCTTCCTCCACCTCTGCCCCTTGAAAATGAACACATCCTTCAAAGCCCAGTTGAAAGCTGCCTCTTCTCAGAACTTCTGTTGGCCTCATCAGCATTAAACATCCCCTCTCCAGTGCTCTCCCCTATAAAACATATTTATATTTTAACTTTAAATGTATTAAGACCCTTATGATAGTCACTGATCAATTCTTGTAAAATAATTATTGGTGTACATCTGCCCTCTCCACTAGGATGTGAGGTACCTAAAGAGAAGGACTGACTATTTTTTGTTGCAGATTCCTCAAGGGCAAATACCATGTTTGAGTTATTATTTATATTTATTTATAACCTGTTTTAGAGAAAATTCAAAGAGGATCTAAGGATACAGAAAACCTAATTAGATGGCCCAAGAAAGAAGGAAGGGCAGGAACATAAAGTGGAACCAGAAAAAGGGGTTTAACAATGCTTACCATATGATCTACACATACATTTATTTTGAAAACCAGCTTTCTAGCAGCTCCCATATTCTTTTTTGTATTTTTACTGACAAATGCAGGGTCAGAGATAGAGGATGGTCAAAGAATACATATGGATTTGAATACCTGTCTGCCAGATGTGTGGGTTAGTGAAAGAAAGAATGGAACTTGAAGTTAGACCACTTTTTAAAAGACAGCATTAATGAGATTTTGATATGCAGTAAACTGCACATATTTAAGGTGTACAATTCAATACATTTCAACATGTAAGGACACTTATGAAACCATTACCAAAAACGAGATAATGAAAATAATCATCATTCCCCAAGGTTACCTTGTATTCCTTTGTAACCCTCTTTCCCACCGTTCGCTGCCCCACCTACGCAAGCAACCACGTTTCTCCCCCTTCAGGTTCATTTGCTTTGCTTAGAAGTTATATAAATGGAATCATAGAGTATGTACATATTTTTCTGGCTTTTTTCATTCATCGTAATTATTTTGTGAGTTATCCATATTGCAGTGTGCACCAATATTCATTATTTTTTCTTACTGAGTAAGTACTATTCCACTGTTTGGATATGCCACAGTTTGTGATGGCATATCCTGTTGCCTATCCTACATATGCCTACAACAGGCATACCCTACCTATTGATGGGTATTTGTTTGTTTTAGGTTTTGACTATTACACATAAGGTGGTTACTGTGAACCTTTAGGTACAAGTGTCTGTATGGACAGATGCTTCCGTTTTTCTTGGATAAATTCTTAAAAGTGAAATGGCTACATTACATAGTAGGTATGTGCTTAACTTTTAAAGAAACTGCTAAACTGTTTTCCAAAGCAGTTGTGATATTTTATATTTCCATCAGTAAATGTATGAGACTTTTAGTTCCTCTGTTTCTTTGCCAAAACTTGATATGATCAATTTTTAAAATTTTAGCTGAACTAAGAAATGTGTAGCAGTACCTCTTTGTGGTGTATTTCCCTAATGACTAATGATATTGAACATGTTTTTCTGTGCTTGCTTTTCCATCATGCATCTTCTTTGGTGAAGTGTGTGTTCATATCTTTTTCCATAATTTCCACACTTTCATTGGATTTTTTCTTGTTCCTCAGTTTTGAGAATTCTTCATATATTCTGGATAGAAGTCCTTTAACAGATACGTGATTTACAAATATTTATCACAGTCTATGGCTTTTCTTTTCATTCCCTTAATATAGGGTCTTTTTTTTTTTTTTTTTTTTTTTTTTTTTTTTTTTTTTTTTTTTTTAAATTTTATTTTATTATATTGTGTTAATCACCATACAGTACATCCCCAGATTCCGATGTAAAGTTTGATGCTTCATTAGTTGCGTATAACACCCAGTGCACCATGCAATACGTGCCCTCCCTACTACCCATCACCAGGCTATCCCCTTCCCCCACCCCCTCCCCTCTGAAGTCCTCAGTTTGCCTCTCACAGTTCATAGTCTCTCATGTTTCATTCCCCCCTCTGATTACCCCCCTTTTCTTTATCCCTTTCTTCCCCTACCGATCCTCCTAGTTCTTATGTTCCATAGATGAGAGAAATCATTAATATAGGGTCTTTTGAAGATACGGTTGAAGGAGATTTTAATTTTGATGAAGTTCAGTTTATGAGTTTGTTCTTTTATGGATTGTGCATTTATTGTTGTAGCTAACAAATTTTTGCCTAATCCAAGGTTGTATGGTTTTTAATCTGTTTTTCTTCTAGAAATTTTGCATTTAGGTCTATGAAACATTTTGAGGTAGGTTTTTTATTATTATTATTTTTTTATTACATTCAATTAGCCAACATATAGTACATCATTAGTTTTTGATGTAGTTTTTGCATATGGTATGAGGTATGGATTGGAGTTTGTTGTTGTTTTTTGTTTTTAGGTTTGTTTTTGCATATGGATGCCCAGTTGTTCCAGTATCATTTTTTTGAAAAGACTTTCCTATTTCTACAAAATTGCATTTGTACCTTGTTAAAAATCAGTTCATCATATATGTGTGTATCTATATTTGAACACTTCATTCTGTTTCATTGATCCAATTGTTTATCTTTATGTCAGTAGTACACTATTTTGATTGCTGTAGATTTATAAGGAGGCTTGAAATCAGGTAGTGTCAGTCTTCCTAATTTGTTTTCTTTTTTTTTTTATTATTATGTCCAATTAGCCAATATATAGCACATCATTAGTTTTTGATGTAGTGTTCAACGATTCATTAGTTGCGTGTAACACCCAGTGCTCATCAACACATGTGCCCTTCTTATAACCCATCACCCAATTAAATTTGTTCTTTTTCAAAGGTATTTTGGTCATTATAGGTCCTTTTCATTTTTATATGAATTTAGAATCAGTTTGTCATTTTCTGCAATGAAAAACTGCCAGGATTTTGAATGGGAATTCATTATATTTAAAGATACTTTGGGGAGAGATGATATCTAAGCAATATTGAGTCATTTGACTCAATACACACACACACACACACACACAATTTATATATATAGGTCTTCTCTCAACAGCATTTTGATATTTTTATATACATAGCTTTCACATGTTTTGTCAGATTTATTCCTCATTATTTCATTGTTTTTGATTCTTTTGCAAATGATATTATTTTAAAATTTCAACTTCTGATTTTTCATCATTCATATAGAAAGATACAATTGATATTTGTATTTTGATCTTGTATCTGAAAACTTTCCTAAGCAGTTATAAGTTCTATAATTTTTTTTGTATGTGTAAATTTCATCAGATTTTCTGGATATGCTTTTGTGAATCATGCCTGGCAAATACAATTTCACTTCTCCTTTATGTCTTTTATATCTTGTCTGATTGCACCAGCTAGCACCTCCAGTACAATATTGCATTAGAGTGGTGATAGCAGATAGCATGTCTTTTTCCTGATCTTTGGGGAAAGTTTTCAACCTTTCACCAATAAGTCTAATGTTAGTTGCAAGTTTTTTGTAGATGTCTTTTATCAAGTTGAGGGAATTCTCTTCTATTTCTAGTTTGTGGAGAGTTTTATCAGACATGGATATAGGATTTTGTCAAATGCTTTGTATATCTAGTGAGATGATCATATGATTTTTCTTTTTTAGATTGATAGTACGGTGAATTTGAATTTGATTGGTTTGTAAATGTTAAACTACCTGACGTTCCTGATAAAAGCACTGCTTTGTCATAATGTATTATTCGTTTTATACATTATTGGATTAGATTTACTAAAATTTTGTTTAGAATTTTTGCATCTGTGTCAATGAATGGTCTGTAGTTTCCTTTCTTTGTAATAGCTTTGTCAGGATTTGATATCACCATAATGTTGGTGTTAAGAATGAATTGGAACATACTCTTCTCTTATCAATTTTCTGGAAAAATTTGTATAGTTATTATTTCTTTCTTGTCGAATTTATTGGCATAAAGTTATCCATCATATTCTATTTTTACTCTTTTAATACTTATGAAATCTATAATTATGTCATCTCTCTTTATTTCTGATACTTCAGATTTGTGCCTTCATTGTTTTTTAGCTTTTGTGATCAGTCTGGGTTGAGGTTTTTCCATTTTATTGACTTTTTTCCAAAGAATGAGATTTTTCTTTGTTTTTTTCCCTATTTTGTTTGCATTCATTGCTGCTCTTTATTATTATAATGCCCTTAGTTCTACTAACTTTGGGTTTAATTCACTCTTCTTTTCTAGTTTCTTAACTTGGAAGTTGAGGTCATTGATTTGAGAGCTTTCTTTTTTTATTTTTATTTTTTTTATTTTTTATTATTTTTTTTATTTTTAAAAAAAAATTTTTAATTTATTTATTAGACAGAGATAGAGACAGCCAGTGAGAGAGGGAACACAGCAGGGGAGAGGGAGAGGAAGAAGCAGGCTCCCAACTGAGGAGCCTGATGTGGGACTCGATCCCGGTACGCCGGGATCACGCGCTGAGCCGAAGGCAGACACTTAACGACTGCGCTACCCAGGCGCCCCTGAGAGCTTTCTTTTTTTAAATATAGGCATTAATGCTATACATTTTCCCATAAATACTACTTCAGCGGTATCTCATAAATTTTAACATGTTGTCCTTTAAATTTCATTTAGTTCATAATGTGTTCTACTTTTCCTTTTGATTTCTTCCTGGATCCGTATGTTATTTAAAAGTGTGTTGGTTAGATTCCAATTATTTGGGAAAATTTTTAGATATCTTTCTGTTACGGATTTCTAATTTAATCCTTTTTGCTCAGGGAATGAATTTTGCATGACTTGAGTGCTACAAATTTATTGATACTTATTTTATGGCCTAGAATATTGTCCATCTTGGAAAATAATCTGTGTGCATTCTAAAAGAATGTGTATGTAGTAACTCTTGGGTGGAATGGTTTAGATAAAGTTGACTGACAGTGTTCAAATCATCTGTATCTTTACTTACTTCTATCTAATTTTCCTGCCGTATATTGAGAGAGGATTTTGAAGTCTCTGACTATCATTAGAGAGAGTTATCTATTTATGTTTTTAGCTTTTGCTTCATTTATTTTGAACTGTGTTAACAGATTTAAGATTGTTATGTCTTTTTGATAAATTGACCTTTTTATCATTGTGAAATGATCATCTTTATTGCTTTTAATATTCTCTGCTCTGAAATTCTCTTTGTCAGACAAAGCCATTCTTACTTTGTATTAGCATTATATCTTTCAGCATCTTTTTTTACTTATACTTTATTTTTGTCTTTATATTTCAGGTATGTTTTTGTAGTTGGGTTTTGATTATTTTGTCTTTATCTACCCAAAAACCTCTTCTTTTTAATGAGGTATTTGGACCATTTATATTTAATGTGGTTATTGATATGATTAGGTTTAAGTCTATCAACTTGCTATTTGTTTTATATTTGTCTCATCTGTATATAGTTATCCTTTTCAATTTTTATGTCTTTTGGTTTATTAGAATTTTTTTAAAAAAGATTATTTTTAATTTCCTTTCTTGATCTGTTAACTCTATTTTCTTATTTTGCTTTAATGTTTATAATGTATATCTTTAATATATTGCAAGTTACCTCCAAGTGATATTATTCCATTTTATATGTAGTTTAAGAACATTAAAATAGTATATTTCCATTTCTCTCCTCCAACTTTGTGTTTTTTTGTCATGGATTTTTATCTATGTATTATAAACCTAGCACTAGATTGGTATTTTTATTTAAACCGTCAAGTTTTTTTTAAAGCATTTAAATAATAAGAAAAGCAGTATGTTTACTGTTAAGTTACCATTTCTAATGTTCTTTATTCCTTTGTGTAGATCTATATTTCTGTCTGTTATAATTTCTTTCTTCTTCAAAGACTACCTTTTATAATTCTTGTAGTTTTGGTCTGCTAGTGATGATGTCTTTCAGCTTTAGTATTTCTGAAAGAGTCTTGACTTGCCTTCCTTTTTTTTTTTTAAAGCTCCTCTTGTCCATCTGTCTGTCTGTCTATCTATCATCTAAAGTTTATTTATTAAGCAATCTCTATATCTGATGTGGGGCTTGAACTCACAACCCTAAAATCAAGAGCCACATGCTCTGTTGACTGAACCAGCCAGGTGCTCTATATTATTTATTTAAAAAATTTTAATTCCAGTATAGTTCATATACAGTGTTATATTAGTTTCAGGTGTACAATACAGTGATTCAGCAATTCTGTATATTACTCAGTGCTCATCAAGATATGTGTACTATTAATCCTTGTCACCTATTTCACCCATACCCCCACTCACATCCCCTCCGGTAACTATCAGTTTGTTTTGTGTAGTGAAGAGTCTGGTTTTTGGTTTGTCTCCCACTGCCCTTGTTTGTTTTGTTTCTTAAATTTCACGTAGGAGTGAAATCATTCAGTATTTGACTTTCTCTGACTGGTTTATTTCACTTAGCATTATACTCTTTCTAGCTCCATCCATGTGGTTGCAAATGGCAAGATTTCATTCTTTTTACTGTTGAATAATATTCCATTGTATGTTTATACCACATCTTTATCCATTCGTCTGTTGATGGACACTTGGGCTGCTTCCATATTTTGGCTATTGTAAATAATGCTGCAGTAGACCTAAGGGTGCATGTATCTCTTTGAATTAGTGTTTTTGTGTTTTTTGGGCTAATACTCAGTAGTATGATCACTGGATCATAGGGTAGTTCCATTTTTAACTTTTTGAGGAACCTCCATAGTATTTTCCAGAGTGACTGCCCCAGTTTGCACTGCTACCAGAAGTACACTGGAGTTCTTATTTCTCCACATCCTCTCTAACACTTGTTTCTTGTGTTATTGGTTTTAGTCATTCTGATAGTTGTGAGGCAATATTGTAGTTTTGCTTTTCATTTCCTTGATGATGAGTGATGTTGAGTATCTTTTTGTGTGTCTGTTAGTCATCTGTTTTCCTTCTTTGGAGGAATGTGTGTTCATGTCTTCTGCCCATTTTTAAATTGGATTATTTGCTTTTTTGGTGTTGGATTGTATCAGTTCTTTAAATGTTTTTTATACTAACCCTTTACCAGAGATGCATTTGCAAATATCTTATTCTATTCAGTAGATTGTCTTCTTGTTTTGTCGATTGTTTCCTTTGCTATGCAGAAGCTTTTTATTTTGATGCAGTCCCAATAGTTTATTTTTGCTTTTGTTTCCCTTGCCTCAGGAGACATATCTAGAAAAATGATGCTACGTTGGATGTTGGAGAAATTACGGCCTATGCTTTCATCTACAATTTTTTTGGTTTCAGTCCCACATTTCGATCCTTATTCTATTTTGAATTTATTTTTGTGGATGGTGTAAGCCAGTGGTCTAGTTTCATCCTTTTGCACATAACTATCCAGTTCTACCATCACCATTTGTTGAAGAAGCTGTCTTTTTCCCATTGCGAATTCTTTCCTCTTTTGTTGAAGAATAATTGACTATACAAATGTGGGTTCATTTCTGGGCTTCCTTTTCCACTCTATTGATCCATATGCTTTTTTTTTTTTGTGTGCCAGTACCATACTGTTTTGATTACTACAGCTTTGTAGTATAATTTGAAATCTGGGATTGTGATACCTCCAGCTGTTTTTCTTTTTCAAGATTGTTTTGGTTATTGGGGGTCTTCTTTGGTTCCATACAAATTTTAAGATTGTTTGTTCTAGTTTGGTGAAAAATGTTGGTATTTTGATATTGATAATTTGATAGGGATTGCATTAAATCTTTAGATGCTTTGGGTAGTATGGACATTTTAACAATATTTGTTTTTCCAGTCCATCATCATGGAATATTTTCCATTTGTTTGTGTCATTTTCAGTATCTTTCATCAGTGTTTTACATTTTTCAGGGTATAGGTCTTTCACCTCCTTGGTTAAGTTTATTCCTAGGTATTTTATTATCTTTGGTGCAGTTGTAAATGGGATTGCTTTCTCAATTTTTCTTTCTGTTGCTTCATTATTAGTATATAAAATTCCACAATTTCTGTACATCGATTTTGTATCCTTTGACCTTACTGAATTTATTGATCAGTTCTGGTAGCTTTTTGGTGGAGTCTTTAGGGTTTTCTATATATTATAGCATGTGATCTGCAAATGGTGAAAGTTTTACTCCTTCCTTACCAATTTGGATGCCTTTTATTTCCCTCTTCTCTGATTTCTATGGCTAGGACTTCCAGTACTATGTTGAGTAATAGTGGTGAGAGTGGACATCCCCGTCTTGTTCCTGACCTTAGGCAAAACACTCCCAGTTTTTCACCATTGAGTATGATGTTAGTTATGGGTTTTTCATATATGGCCTTTGTTACATTGAGGTATGTTCCCTCTAAACCTACTTTGTTGAGGGTTTTTATCCTTTTTTTTTTTTTTAAAGATTTTATTTATTTATTTGACAGAGATAGAAACAGCCAGAGAGAGAGGGAACACAAGCAGGGGGAGTGGGAGAGGAAGAAACAGGCTCATAGCAGAGGAGCCTGATGCGGGGCTCAATCCCATAACGCCGGGATCACGCCCTGAGCCGAAGGCAGACGCTTAACCGCTGTGCCACCCAGGCGCCCCGAGGGTTTTTATCCTAAACGGATGTTGTACTTTGTCAAATGCTTTTTCTGCATCTATTAAAATGATCATATGGTTTTTATGCCTTCTTTTATTGATGTCATGTATCACATTGATTGACTTGTGAATATTGAACCACCCTTGCATCTGAGGGATAAATCCCACTTGATTGTGATGAATGATTTTTTAAAATGTATCATTGGATTTGGTTTGCTAATATTTTTTTGAGGATTTTTGTATCTATGTTCATCAGAGATATTGGCCTGTAGTTCTTTTTTTGCAATGTCTTTATCTGGTATTGGTATCAGGGTAATGCTGGCCTCATAGAATGAATTAGGAAATTTTCCTTTTTCCTCTTTTTTTGGAATAGTTTGAAAAAAGTAGGTATTAATTCTTCTTCTTCTTCTTCTTTTTGAGATTTTATTTATTTATTTGACAGACAGAGAGAGAGGGAGAGAGCAGTCAGAGTGGCTGGCAGAGGGAGAGGGAGAAGCAGTCTCCTCACTGAGTGGGGAGCCTGCTGCCGAGCTCGAATCCAGGACCCTGAGATCATGACCTGAGCTGAAGGCAGATGCTTAACAGACTGAGCCACCCAGGCGCCCCAGTATTAACTGTTCTTTAAACTTTTGGTAGAATTCACCTGTGAAGCCATCTGGCCCTAGACTTTTCTTTGCTGGGCATTTTTTGATTACTGATTCAATTTCATTGCTGGTAATCAGCCTGTTTAAATTTTCAACTTCTTCCTGATGCAATTTTGGGAGGTTATATGTTTCTAAGAATTTATTCTTTTCTTGTAGGTTGTCCAATTTATTGACATAGAATTTTTCATAATACTCTTTTACAATTTTTGTATATCTGTGGTGTCAGTTTTTATTTATCCCCTTCCTGATTTTATTTATTTGAGTCCCCTCTCCCTTTTTACTTCTTACTCTTACCTGTGGTACTGTTCTTGTAGGTTCTTTGCATGCATGTGCCTATTACTCAGCTGAATACCGAAGGGGATTCCCTTCTACTGGTTTTGGGTTTTGTTGGTATTACAATATTATTGATATATTCTATTTCCTGTACATTATATCCCCATGGCTTACTTATTTCATAACTGGAAGTGTTAATATCTCTTAATCCCCTTCACCCACTTTGTCCATCCCCTGATCCCTTCACCTCTGGCAAGCACGGTTTAGTCTTTGTATTTATGAGTCTGTTTTTGTTTGTTCATTTGTCTTTTTCTTTTAATATTACATATATAAGTGAAATCATATGATATTTGTCTTTCTCTTTCCTATTTCACATAGCATTATACCCTCTAGGTCTATCCATGTTGTCACAAATGGCAAGATCTTTTTTTTATGGCTGAATAACATTCCATTGTGTGTGTGTGTGTGTATATATATATATATATATATATATATATATATGCCACTTCTTGTTTATCCATTCATCTATTGATGGACATTTGGATTGGTTCCATAACTTGGCTATTGTAATTGATACTGCAGTAAACATAGGGGTACATACATCTTTTTGAATTAGTGTTTTTGTTTTCCTTGGGAAAATGCCCACTAGTGGAAGTACTGGATCATATGGTATTTCTATTTTTAATTTTTTAAGGAACCTCCTTACTGTTTTCCACAGTGGCTATACCAATTTACATTCCCACCAAGAATGTACAAGGATTCTCTTTTCTTCACATCCTTACCAACACTTGCTATTTCTTGTCTTTTTGATACTATCCATTCTGATCAGTATGAGGTGACATATCATTGTGGTTTTGATTTGCATTTCCCTTATGGTTGGTAATGTTGAACATCTTTCTTGTGTCTATTGACCATCTGCATATTCTTTGGAAAAATGTCTATTTAGGTTCTCTGCCCATTTTTTAATTGCATTGTTTGGCTTTTTTGGTGTTGGGCTGTATAAATTCATTATATATTTTGGATACTAAACCCTTATCAGATATATCATCTGGAAATACCTTCTCCCATTCAGTAGATTGCCTTTTTGTTTCATTGAAGTTTCCTTTGCTCTGAAAAAGCTTTTTATTTTGATGTAGTCCCAGTAGTTTATTTTTGCTTTTGTTTCCCTTGTCTCAGGAGACATATCCATAAATATGTTGCTAAGGCTTACTGCCTATATTTTCTCATAGAAATTTTGTGGTTTCAGGTCTCATATTTAAGTCTTTAATCCATTTTGAGTTTGCTTTTGTGTATCATGAGTGTAGCTGTCCGGTTTTCCCAACACTATTCATTGAAGACTGTCTTTTTTTCATTGTGTATTCTCGCCTACTGTGTCATACATTAATTGACCATATAAGAATGGGCTTATTTCTGGTAACGCCCACTGAATCTTGAGATTTGCTAGGAGCTATACCGGGCTCTGTGTGAGTGTCGGGCGGCACTTTTACTTCTTACTCTTACCTGTGGTACGTTCTTGTAGGTTCCTTGCATGCATGTGCCTATTACTCAGCTGAATACCGAAGGGGATCCTCTGTAGATCTTCACATTTCCCTGTGCATTGTTCTCCTCTTTAGGATTATATCCTGTGAACTCTAGTTGCCTTGGTCTCCCCAGGCTCTCAGCTCTGGTTTCCACCCCCCTGTGCGGTAGTGTGGAAATTCTCTGAATTCAGTAAGCTGGGGGGTAGATGGTAGGGTTTACTTTGTTTCCTGTTCCTCAGGGATCACTATTCATCATTGCTTGATGCTGAGTGTTTTGTAAACCTTGTTTCAAATATTTTGAAGACCTTATTCAATGTATTTTGATTGTTTCAGGCAGAAGAGTGAATCTGATCCTTGTTATTTCATGGAGGCTGTAATTGGAAGTCTAGGCACAATTGTTTTAAAATCTTGGCTCACTTAGTTGTTGTGAGACCTTAGATATATTTCCTTAGTTCTTTGAACTTAAGTTGTTATTGTTTTTTTTTTTTTTATCAGTACAACTGGGAAAGTATCAGATCTCTTAATAGAAATAAATGAAATAAATGAGATAACATTTAAGTTGGGTCTAGTATGGTGTTGGATAGATACATATATAGTATATATTTAGTATTTAACATATGTTTCTTTCCTTTGTTTTCTCACTCTCCTTTGCTCATAATGATGTTAAAAAATATTTATTGAATTATACAAAATTAAGTTCTGTGGCTCCAAATTTATTAATCTTGTTCTCAAAATATGAAGATTAGAGGGTGACCACATCGTTGAAAACTGCCCAAACTTCTTTTTCTTCTAAGTGTCCAGGGGCAAATGAATCATCTGGTTGCTAAGATTCATCTAATTTTCCTGGGGAATTGCTAAATTTTATTCTGTTGATATGAAGAGGCGAGAAACACAAGTGAGGCTCATGAACAGTGTGGTCCTTGATCTCTAACTCCTGCTTTCCTATTCTCCTGTTCTAAGTGACAGTTTGCAGGTGTTGCAAAGTTATTTCATTACACATGCTTGAATATAATGTAGCAGAACTGAGGTTATCCAGACATCTCAGATTCTTTTAATCTGTAAGATTTCACTTAATTCATGCTACAGTTATCTTTGGAGAGAGACATGTAGATAGAATGTTAGTGTATTTTCTGAAAGATTTTATTTATTTGAGAGAGAGAATGCAGAGGAGAGAGAGAGAGCACACACAAGCAGGGGGGAGGGGCAGAAGGAGAGGGAGAAGTATACTCCCCTGCTGAGGACCCTGGGATCATGGCCTGAGCCGAAGGTAGATGCTTAACTGAGCCGCTTAGGAGCTTCTAGAATGATAGTATTTTAACACGTTATTTGCATCTGTCGTAATGGTGCTTGACCAAAATACATATATATAGCTGTATGTAATTTTTAAATGTCACAAGATTTTTTGAATTCTTTACTTAGTAATGCAAAAATTTGAGTTTTAGTCATAGACTAATGAAACTTTTTCTGAGGTGGCCATAACATTCATTGCATTTATTTTTGGGCCATATTCATAGTCAATTTTAGAAAGAATAATTGACTTTATTATCTTAACTTCCTGTGATTCATCTTGCATAATTTTATCAAATTAATCTTCCTTTTTTATAATAATATTTTTATTATGTTATTCACCATATAGTACATCCCTGTTTTTTTAAAAATTTATAACTGATTTATTTATTTTTTTTATTTTAATGTTTTTTTATTATATTATGTTAGTCACCATACAGTACATCCCTGGTTTCTGATATAAAGTTTGATGATTCAAGTGGCATATAACACCCAGTGCACCATGCAATATGTGCCCTCCTTACTACCCATCACCAGCCTATCCCATTCCCTTACCCCCCTCCCCTCTGAAGCCCTCAGTTTGTTTTTCAGAGTCCATAGTCTCTCATGCTTCATTCCCCCTTCTGATTACCCCCCCTTTCGTTATCCCTTTCTTCTCCTACCAATCTTCCTAGTTCTTATGTTCCATAGATGACAGAAACTGTATAATAATTGTCTTTCTCTGCTTGACTTATTTCACTTAGCATTATCTCCTCCAGTGCCGTCCCTGTTGCAGCAAATGTTGAGAAATCGTTCTTTTTGAAAGCTGAGTAATATTCCATTGTATATATAGACCACATCTTCTTAATCCAGTCATCTGTTGAAGGGCATCTCGGCTCCTTCCATGATTTGGCTATTGTGGACAATGCAGCTATGAACATTGGGGTGCATATGGCCCTTCTCTTTACTACGTCTGTATCTTTGGGGTAAACACCCAGTAGTGCAATGGCTGGGTCATAGGGTAGTTCAATTTTTAACTTTTTAAGGGACCTCCACACTGTTTTCCAGAGTGGCTGTACCAACTTGCATTCCCACCAACAATGTAGGAGGGATCCCCTTTCTCCACATCCTCTCCAGCAATTGTTGTTTCTTGCCTTGTCAATTTTTGCCCTTCTAACTTCCTTAATCACTGCTTTCACATTGCCATTCCCTCTTTCAAACAATGTTTAGGCGATCTTCGTTCTTACTGGCTTTACAAGGGAATTCTTCTGCCTTTCTTTCAAGTCTTCTACCCATAGGTTTCATCCTTCATGTAAACACCCACTTCATCGTATGCCTCTGGGTGAAAGCCTCCAAATAGATCAGAACTTTCTCTTTTTAGTTCCTCTCATCTCTCCACTCTTCCCCTTCTCAGTGTCTTCTCATGTGTTTGTTTTCTACCTCTATGCCACCAATTTATTTCTCTCCTATTTCCTCAGGTAAAGGAATTCGCCTCCTTACTAAAACCTTCCTTGTCTCTAGCCATCCCTGATATGCTTTTTCTCTCATCAAATTCTCATCAAAGAATGTGTGATTACAGAATTATAATCAAAGCTATAATACTGTGTTGAGGTAATCTAACTTAAAACCTTATGTTTAAGTAGGAGAAATTGAAGTCCGTGAGTGTGTAACTTATTAAAGATCACACATGGAAGCAGTATTGGAGACTGAACTAGAAGTCAGGCTTCACATGACTTTGGTCACTGCCCTTCAAAACTTGTGTGCAAAATTTTATTAAGTTGTTCATTCAATGATTATTATAGACTGTGCATCTTCTTTGGCTCCATCTTTTAATCCATGCAAAAATCCTAAGAGGTAGTTATTATTATTGTGCCCATTTTACAGATGGGTACCAGTCCAAGGCATCAGAAGTTAAATGGCAGAGTTGGAATTAAAACCACAGTAGTTTGGTCCTAGGGCCTGAATTTTTTTTCTTTTTTTCCTGTGAGTGTTTAATCATCCTGTGACATTGCCTCTTTTTGCTGCTGGGCTCTGGCCAGTTTTTCCATACTTGAAGGATGAGACCATATCCTGTGTTTTTGGGTTTCTCTCTGTCCCCACTATGGGAAGTAAGCTCACAGTGTACCTCAATATTTGTTGATTGATTAGTTCTCTTATCCAGCAAGTTGCTCATTAAAACAGCCCCTGAATATGAATCAACATGGCCACACTCAAATTTTTTAAAGAAATCATTTGAACCCAGCCTAAAGCCAGGTGTATACACAGAAATTAAACTGTGAAATAATTATGCAGATAATTAAGACAAAGTCCTACCATTTACTTTATTAATCTCCCTTTCTTATATTTTTGAGTATATACCTATCTGCAGGGATTCCTGTTTAGCATTGCAGTTCAAATCACTTGATCTCCACCAATCATTTATTTTTTTCCCCCACAAAGTCAGGCAAATATGTAGAGGATTTGGATGGCAGAGCCACAGCCAGTTCTTTCAACCTTCTCACCGAATTTGTTTCATTCTTACCACATAGTCCAGGGTTTTCAGTTGGTTTCTACACACTCTGGCCTGTGTACAATCTGCCTAGCTATCTTCATGCTTCATTGCTTCATAGAGAATATATACATGAGTAAAAGCATGTCCTATTCATGCTAAAATGACAAGTGAATATGGAAGCATTAGGGGTCCACCTGCATCTCCAGGAAGATTTTCTGGATAAATGACACAATCTTAGTGTCTGAAATTGAGCAAGCAAGCAGGCCCCCCAAAAAGAAAAAAAAATCCTACTTTCAGTCAAGCTATTAAGAAACAAACACCAAATACTTACTGCATGAACCAAGATAATGATTTCTGCCACATGAAAAACAGAACATTATCATTATTCTTTCATTTAAGCCAAGAGCAAGATAAGATCTGGGTGGCTCCGTCGGTTGGGCGACCTGCTCTTGGTTTCAGCTCAGGTTATGGTCTCCCAGCAGTGAGATCCAGCCCCACGTAGGGCAAGCAGGGTCTGCTTCAGATTCTCTCTCCCTGTCCCTACAGTGATCTCCCTCTCTCAAATAAATAAAATCTAAAAAAACCCAAAAAACCAAAAAACCAACCAACCAACGAAACAAACAAAAAAAAACGCAGGATAAGATGGATTTGCTTTTAGCCCTTATGTGAACATTGGTGAACTTATGTTTATATGACCAATGATGATAGGATTCTGAAGTCATAGCTAATGGTATGAATACCAGTTTTACTTGACGTTGGTATCTACATATATATTGGTGAGAAGTTCTATTTAATTCATGGATTCCTCTCACATGTAAATGAGAAAATTCCTTTTGAGTTGAAATGGAAACAAAGGCCCACATTTAGCCGATCCAAAATATTGTGATTAGGGACACAGTTGCTTTGGTGTCCTAATAAATTGGAGAACCAGCCTAACCATTGTCTTGAATCTTCACTGGAATTTATTTTAATAGCTACATAATATTTATGAATTTTTGTTCTGGACAAAAATGAAGAAGAGGACATTTCATATCTTCCATTTGATTTTTATGAGAATAGTTATTTAGGTGTCATGCTTTCTATTAACATTGCCATTTAGAAATATTACTTCCCAGTTTTAGTTCAATTTCTATTTATTAAAAGTAAAAATAGGGGCGCCTGGGTGGCACAGCGGTTAAGCGTTGCCTTCGGCTCAGGGCGTGATCCCGGCATTATGGGATCGAGCCCCACATCAGGCTCTTCCTCTATGAGCCTGCTTCTTCCTCTCCCACTCCCCCTGCTGTGTTCCCTCTCTCGCTGGCTGTCTCTATCTCTGTCGAATAAATAAATTAAAAAATCTTAAAAAAAATTAAAAAAAAAAAAAAAAAAAAAAAAAAAAAAAAAATTAAAAAAAAAAAAAAAAAAAAAAAAAAAAAAAAAGTAAAAATAGAACAGTTTTTGCCCCCTGCTAGAAAATTAAAAAAAAAAACAAACTGCCTGTTAATGTCTTTTAGCGCACTAACTTTGCTTGTTAGAATGATTTAGCTGAACTCACTGGACAGACATAATGTCTAACTTTAGCTGTGTCTACAGAATGGCAGCATGCAGACCATTTGCCGAAAAAACCGCGGTAGTACTACATCTCACTTGGTTTTTCTTCTGAGCAAGAAAATATATTATTAAGGGAGGCTGCTACTTGATTTTTATGAATTTCATTTGATCACCCGGATCTGGGATTGTAGAATGCAGATATACACACATGTGCTCTCTCTTTCATTTTTTTTTTTCTAGTTGACTATTTCCACTTACATTACTTGGGATAAGATTGCTACCACAATATGAAGCATCATTACTAAATCTCAATGATGCCCAATTAGGAAGGAGCCATGAAAGGTAAAGGAGAATATTGACAAGAGAAACTCAGCTAAGCTTGGCAGGGCTGATAGGAAGAGACCCTAATTAGTGCATTGGATCTGTTTAATCATAATCAGAGATGGTAATTGACTTGGATGTGGCCTACTAAGTATTTGGCATAAATCTGGAAAACATAATGCAGAACAAAGACTAAGTTGCTTTAAGGGCCCTAGACTAGAGATCACATTTCTTCTGTAACAAAACTATATAAAAATCTGATATGGTCACACTTCTCTCATTATGGAAATGAATGCATGTGGATAGCCGTGGTATCCATGCATGATCTTTACTGTGCCATTTAGACAGGTTGACGAGGAGGCATTAGGGCTGTCATGGTTTAGTGACTAGTGCTGACTAGCCACCAGCACTGGATTTTATGATCAGTGGAGACCAGAGTGCTCTGACAGGCACAGTGCCCAAATTGGCTGTGCTGTGGCTGGGTTAGTTCAACTTTATCATGTCCAGGCAGCCTGTGTACTTGGGTTCTTTCAAAAGAGTGAGTTACCACATATCCTTTGGGTTCTGAGGTGTACTGGTCAGTGACATACTGAGGCACATTCTTAGTGTCCTATCTCATGACTCTGAGCTGTGATCATGGCACTGTAGACTGTAGGCAGATACTTCTGGATCTTCTGTCAAGTGTCCTTTGGCCTTTTTTCGATGAACAGGTGCTTTGGTCCTTAAATTGTTTGCTCCAATTCTACTGCTTCTGTTCTTGCTGCTGTTGCAAATATTTGAGGGTTTATCAGAGACGGAAGCAATTGCCATGATAGTCACACCTTTCACCACCAGGCCAAACAGGATTCATTTTTTCTTTAGTCCACTGGGGCTGCAGTGTTTTGGAAGGCCTAGATCTGTGTATACTTGTATCTTTTTTTAAAATAATTTTTTTTTTAAAGATTTTTAATTTATTTGACAGAGATAGAGACAGCCAGCGAGAGAGGGAACACAAACAGGGGGAGTGGGAGAGAAAGAAGCAGGCTCATAGCAGAGGAGCCTGACGTGGGGCTTGATCCCATAACGCCGGGATCACGCCCTGAGCCGAAGGCAGACGCTTTAACCGCTGAGCCACCCAGGCGCCCCTGTGTATACTTGTATCTTGACATAAGGCCTTATCTACTCTATTGCAGGGAGACATGGGCTGAATCTGCAGTTTTGAGACCCTTCTACTCCTTGACGGTTTTCTCTTTGAGAGATCCTTGCCCTACCTGTGTCTTCTGTCTGATCTGCTGAACTAGGCAAAGGGACTTGGTGAGATTCCTTGAGTGTGATAACTCCTGTGATTAGAAGAGTGGTGACTGGGCATGGGCATTGTCAGAAGCCTCCTACCCCTATGTGGGCATTGGGGCTTCGACTGTATCCTGATCTAGCTTATTCCTATAGGAACAGGAGTGAGAACTTACCAGTTAACTTCGCTTAATCTACTAACCTAAATTTAATACTCTAACTTTTCTGGTTTTGAAAACCAGTTTTTTAGAAAAGTGGCTTTGACCTCTCCGTCATGGTATCTGCCTGCCTTGTTGGTTTTTACTTAGTTCCAAACATTTGATGAGCACCCACTGTATTTCACTGTTTAAAATACGGATGCATGTGTATATATACATTTGAGAAATTATTTCAAACTGGAAGAAAATCCTAGTTTCCATCTGTATCAAACATTGAATGAAAGATACTATTGGTATGAGATACCATAATAAAGGGATATTTATTGCACACCAGTTATGGGTCAGCTACTGTTCCGAGTATAAAGCAGTGAAAAACACAGGCAAAAATATATGCCTTGATAGAGCTTACATTCTATCTAGGGGAATCAGAGTGGGACAAATTATAATCAAAATGCAGAAGTAAAAGTGACTTTGTGAGATGTGGGATGCTAGATGGTTGATAGGTGTATTGAGAAAAATAAAGCATAGAAGGCCTCATCAAGAAGGTGAGATTTGAGCAAAGGTCTGGAGGAAGTAAGGGCATGAAGAGCATTCCTGGTAGAGGCAAAAACAAGTGAACAGGCCCTGATTCCATGAGTATGTGTGGTGTATCGAAAGTACAGCAAGGGGTGACATGCACAAAGGGAGAGACGAGTAGGAGATGAGGTCTGAGGAGTAAGGGGGGGCAGGGTTTGGTCAGAGAAGGTTTGATTATTGTTTTTGTGGACTTTGTTGATGTATTTGTTTCTTAGCCCAGTTGGAATAATATGGTAATTCTTGTGAAGGGTCGGCTGCCCAGGAAATTTTATAAATATAATTTCTAATATCCATAAAATTATCCCGTGTCTCAGTATCTTTATACAGGCTTTACTGACATGTTTAGATAGAGTCAGATAGCAAGTGGATAGCAAGTCCCCTTGTGGGGAGGAATGAAGCCAAGGTACACGTAGTCCTCATCATGATGGTTTAGTGGGTGGTATTTTACCTTGTCTTCAAAAGACTGTGACTTCACAAATGAATAAGAACACCTGCTTGTGACTTGTGCAGTATAAAAATGTTAATGAAGTTTTTCCTTTTTAAAAATGTCTCTGTTTTTCTTTTTTTTGCTTTATTGTGGCATATCTAGTATTTCTTATTTTTCAACTTGAAACAATAAATAGATCAGATAATTTTGGGTGACAGTCTCCAATCAAGAACAGTTTTTAGGGCAAGGGATTAAATTTTTGGCGATAAGTTTGTATGGATAGCTAGATGGATGGATGGGTGGGGGGTAGATAGGTAGATAAATAGGGGGAGTCCTGCTTGCCTTACATCTATCTAAATGAAATGAGAACTCCTGGATGAAATATGTACTAAATTTACTTCTCAAATACCTGTCCTTGTGACAGCATGACATGAAGCCAACAGGTAACATTTTGACAGACATACAGCTTCTCTCTCTCAGCATTGCTCATTACCTGAAGTGAATTTTCTCTCTTGTGTTTCCATTATCATTTTGATATGATTCATGGTGGCCTCTTATATTACCTCAAGGGTTGTGGATAATTTAATGTGCTCTTATTAAAAAGAAAAAATCCCTTTTCTACTCCAGCAGGGTTTTTTAACTGGGACTGCCATGTAGGGGGTTTATAGAGAGGCTTCCATGGTTTCTCTTTACCCCTTGATATTGTATGCATGCATTTAGTCCACATGTATATTTTTCTGAGGAGAGAATTCTAACCCTTACCAAATTCTCAAAGGGATCTGTGATCTGAAAAACACTAATATCACTTGTTTAATAGAAAACATTTCAGTGGGTGTTGGGTGGCAATAAGACACAGCATGACGTCTCCATATAAGAAGAGGCATGACTGGGGTACTGAATGTGTGTTCACATCAATTAGCAGGCTTGAAATTTTCTATACCAACCACACTACTAGGAAGTAATCCAAGGAGGGAACATTTCAAAGGGAAAAACGAGATGAAGTTTCCAGCAACAGATGAATTCACTTATGGACCCAATTTTTGGGCAAAGATGGATGGAAGGAGGAAGAGTTTTCAGCTGCCCATTGCCATTTATTGCCCTCCCAACTTGGAAGTGTGTGCTGGCTTGGAGGTAATTGTGTTAAGTGTTTAAACATCTTCTCTAGGAGTCCAACTTGCATTGGATTACAGAAATAGAGCACATTGAGGAAATTGGATACAGAATGGTTTCTGTTGTGAAGTGTTGTAAAGCAGGAATAACTCTTATACAGAAAGGAAGAGATGAGGTTTCATATTAGAACTTTCTAAAAAATAAATTTCATACACCATTTTGGTGAGGTCCTGGTGGACATCAAAAAGAAATGTGTTTATGGAGACTTGAGAAGAAAAGCCCAAGACTGTCCCAGTAAAGATCTCTAAGGAGATTTAAAGACAGAGCAAGAGGAGAAAATGTCACTGATGGCAAAACAAGAGAAAGTGGCTATTTTACTGCCGCCTTCTAGTGTAGAGGTTTAGAAACTAGGAGGGGCCTTGGACTGGAGGTATTGTAGAAAACAGATTAATATGAATTCCCTTAGTAGGTTGGAGGAATTACAGCAATGTGCAGCACATTTTACACAACAGCTGGCCAGATGTAGGTGTTAGGGAGAGGAAACAGTAATAGTTGGTCTAAACCATAAGCTATAATGAAAATATTTTATGACCAGTTTGCAAAGATTATGTAGAAGCAATAATAAGGGTGGCCAGCAGTGGCAACAAAGAAAGAATTTACATTCATAAAGACTTGCTGGGCTGATATAAATGCTGAAGACTATAGAATCTCAAAGGATCAAAGAGGAACTGATTGAAATGGGAAAAGAAGCTAATAATAAAAGAAAATATGTAGAACATTTTAGTTTAATGTTTTTAATTCAACAAATATGTTATAGACACCAAGGAGGATGTAAGGATAAGAAATATCTGTCTTCAAGGAGCTTCTAATATAGTTACACAATTAGGAGCAAATACTGCAGCAATACAGATCACAATATGTTATGTAGGAATAGCACAGATTACTATATGTGTGCAGGAATAGTGTGTCTAGAGGGCACTTTGCTAGGGGCAATTGGGGATGCAGAGATGAATCCTCATCTTAAGGAGCTTAGTTTATGGCAGTGAGAGGACTTAAGTCATGCATACAACTAACCTTCACATAAGCAAGAATATATTAACTGCCACTAGAGACAATGGTATTCAAGGAAGGTGAGCTCTTATCTGATCAAGGATAACAGGAAAAGGTTTTAGAGAGGAGGTGACATCACCAGTGGGCTCTGAAGGATGTGTAGAACTTTGTCAAGCTACTAGATATGTTCAAAAGGAACAGATGCATAAGTATTGTAGGAATTATTTTGGTTTGATCAGAAAAGACTTGTATGTATGAGTAAGCTTGGAAGGAAGAATAACCAGTGGCATCTTTTCTCTGGTTTTTTACAGAAAACTAGATAATTACCCTTTTAGTGGCATGAGGAGGACTGAGATAATCCTTGGATGTCTTCCAACTCTGTAATCCAGTGATTCTCTAAACCCATACCCAAGGAAAGTAAATGCCTATTTACTTAAAATAAAATTTATAACCATACCAAAAAGGACTTGAAAAAGTCTTATAAATGCCTCTGTTAGTGATAATATTAATTGCAACCATATTGTCCTAAATTATCCCAGGAACCCTATGAGTTATGGATACTAATGCTCATTTTTCAGATGAAGAATTGCTCACAGAAGTTAAGCAATTGCTCCAGTTCACACAGCTAATAAGTGGCAGAACTAGGACTCCCAACCATATTCTACTCCAAATATTTCTTAACCACTCCTCAATACCATCTTGTTACCTTTCTACTGGAAGCCTAGCACAGAGTCAGAGTGGTTGTATCAGAGCTCCTGTTTGTCAACAACAAAATCCACTCTAGCTAGTGGACGTAGAGAAGTAATTTGTTAAAGGGAACTGGCTAGCTCCAGGAAGGTCTGGGGAGTCAGACTTGAAGTCTGTGCATCCCAAAAGCGTACACCTGGTCTCGCTGCTGCACTGATTTAGGAGAGGCCCCACGCCCGCTGCCTTTGCATACAGCTTTGCACCGGGTGCCGCTAATACTGATGCAGGGTGCCACAGCTGGGACCGGGGCCACTGCTGCTCCTGCATGCTGGATGAATCTCTGCGCTCCTCTTGGTAGAAGGAATTCCACATAGTATCTCTGATACCTCCTTTCACTTTCTTGAAGTTGTCTGTGGGTGTGTCTAATTGGCAGAGCCTAAGTCATATGTCATGACAAATTACAAAGGAATCTGGGAAACAAATGCCTAGCTTCTAGCTTGGGAGGAGAGTCCTCAATTAAGACCCATACAGGAAGGATTTTCAAAAAGTTCTAAAGAACCGCAGATCGGTGGCCAGTAGAGGTTCATTTTGTATAGGAGTCCGGCGTGTATCCAAACTGTTCTTTATCTGTCTGGAGTTTCTCTGTTTATTTCCTTGTAGTCAGAAGGTGACCTTACCAGCATCTCCATTCTAACACCACGCCAGCAGTGACCCAGGCAGTAAAAAATATATCACCGAATTAATTTAGTGGAAACACTAAAACATTCATGGTCTTAAAATTTTAACAGAAGCCTGTGTTTTCTCCATTAAAAAAAATTAATCGGGTAGGATGTCTTTAATCAAAAGACAAGTCAACTGGGTCACACAAAAGACCAAATAATGGCATTGTAACTTTACAAATTCTCTGACTTTTGGCTGCTTTTTATAAGCCTGAAAAAAATATCAAAAGCAGTAAAAACTTATATTATTTCTGTCAGTAGTTCTTTTCATAAAATGTTGTGAAAACAATCTCTTTAAGAAGGAAGCAACATACTGAGCAGCAAGCCTCAGTCACAGGAAGTTCATTTTTTCTTTGGCTTACAGCCCAATGCCATCAGAACTAATTAAAAACAGAGCCACGCTGGTATGGGGCTCAGTGTTTGGGTTTTACAATAACAGAGTCGCAAAGCAGGGGGATGTCTAATGAGAATAGTTTCTGAGTTTGTTTTGTAGCATTGGGCAACTATGTCAATTACTGGAACGGCAGCTCAGGGCCAGCACCCATGCTGGGATGTGAGAGAGTCTCATCGCCGTACAGATTGAGCTTCCACTTTGATGCATGTGATATGCATGTCACTTGAATACTGGTGCGGCGCCTTGGCTACAGACTATATGAGAGGAGGCTGATGCCACCTTGCTCCTCTCGTCTGAGGCCAGATCAAATGTTACAAGGCCCAGATTTCATCTGCATCATTAGCCATGCTCCAGTTAAAAAATGAAACATGTCCTCTGGTGGGGAAAGTATTGGAAATGAAGGCGCTGCCTTGCACAGCCATATGTATGAGCTGCTGGAGAGTTTGTGTGGGATGGGGGAGGGGCCGGAGAAAGACACACATACCAAGGTAAAGAAAAAAAGATGAATAGAGGAGTGTGGCCAATTAATGGGTCATTCAGGACGAAGATAGCCCTTGTACATTACTTTCTGTAAAACAGCAATAAAAAGCAAGAGTTAGGGGATTTCTTTTCCTTTTTTCCTTTGCTTAAAGAATAACATTCCCCACTCCCCAGCCCCCTTGAAAAAAGAGCCCCTTATTTTCTGTGTGTGTATATGGTGATCGTGATGCATGGTCTTCTGGTCATTTAAGAAATTGACTTGCAAGAAGGACGTAGAGTGATGGAAAAAGCTGGTAGTTTTAGATAAGAAATTATCAGTGGAGTACTTGTAACTCTGCGCATGGTCTCTTTAAGTTTCTAATTTAATCTGTGTTCAAGGTGAGTTTTCTTTCCTTCATGCAAAACATATGGAAGAACATTCCAGTGCCAAATATAAGCACCACTGAATATATTAAAATAGAACTGCAGTAAGAGCTCAACAAATTTTGGATCTGTTCTTTGTGACTTAGTGCATTTAAAGGCAGTTGTTTTTATTTGTATTCTGTTTCTTTTATTGTACTGTTTCATATTTTAAGAGTATATGCAGAGAAAATCAATGAATATATAATTCTAATAAATAAATATGGAGTTTTGTTAATTAACTTATATAATCAAAGTATTGGTCATTTCAGTTATCAATGGCTTGTGAAACATATACCTGGTTATATATGATCTTTCCTGATACTTTTTAACGTTGTGAGCAGACAAGCATGACAGATGAATGTGTTATGGGAGCAAGATTTTAAGAAGATCAACGTATATATTCTAGTCCAGCAATGTTTATATGAATTAATCTGAAACATATAATGATTTAGGTATTATTTTCTTAATGTGATTAGGCATAAAGATGGAGGTATTTTAAAAGTGCATGCAATTATTAATACTTTTCAAAATAGAGCATAATTTTACACGTTTTCTCTTCTCACTATTTTCACTGTCTGGGTTCTTCAGTCAGTGTTAGGATTTGTGATTCCCCTGATATCATGTATAATGTACTCTTCATTACAGTGATGTATATCTGCCTTGAAAATTATACCTGTTGAAACTTACTACACTGAGGTTTCCTCTCTGCCTCTCTTTCTAGCACCTTCCCCCCCCCTCAAAGGGTGTTTCATCCGATATCCCGTAAAGTCTTTGAAGAGTAGATGGAGGTAGCTATTCGGTCCCTGTGTGCCCAAGTATCCTGGCTTCCAAGGGCTCAAAGAACAAAACTGGACAGAAGACCATTAACAATCTGTTGGAGGATGGCAATAACATTAGCACCCTGGCAATGTCATGCTAGAATACTTGGTAATGCTGTGGCCAAGAGGAGAATGGTGCACACTAAAAATTGGCCTTGGAACTCTGGTGCCTGTTAATCTTGGGCTAGAGAAAGGGACAGGGAGCCCAGGAGGGAAGGAGGAAAGAAGATGGAGTCTGAAGGAAGGTTCGGCAAACAGAGACTTCTGCAAGTTAAACTCCGGTCCAGGGACTGCTCCTGAGTAAGATGGGCTAGTCTCCCCCAAAAGTCTACTCTCTCCAAATAGAAAAGGGCCACGTGAAATCCACCTTCAGAGCAAGGTTTATAGGGGAGTGGTGCTGTCAGTTCAAATCTTGCAGGGGTGGAGTATTGACTGAAAGTCACTGGTGGTCAAGTGAAGTTAGAACAGCAGCAGCATGAATGAAAGGCATTTGATGTTTTTCTTCTTTTGGTAGAAAAGGAGATGAGAAAACATGAATGTGCTTGGGGACTGTGTGGAGGGTTTGAAGTGTTTAGAGTTTTTATTTTACTTTCTGTTTACACTCACCTTTGTGGACAAATGAAATCTATTTATATAAGTGAGTTTGTAGAGCAGCCACAGTCCCTGGTATAATCTTCTTAATGTGGACACTGATTTAAGAATCTATGGCCTTTAGTTTTATAACCAGAGAAGGGGAGGGGAAGACAAAATACATTTAATCTGGTGTATGTTATGTGCCAGGCACTTTATGGCATATTTCATTTATTTCTCAGTAACACTCCCAAAATAGGGGGTGGTAATCACGAGTAAGGAAACTGAGGCTCAGATCGATTTAAAAGCCATATAACTTGTAAAAGACAGAACTGAGATTTGAATATAGTCTTCTTGACTCTAGAGGCCATGTTCTCTCCATTCCACCACCTATCATTAATATTTCTATTATATTTCTTAGGGAATTTGAAAGTCATTACAATTCAGTGGCACTTCAGGAGGAAGTACCTTTCAGTTACCTACTACTTAAAAGGGAAATTCATCTTCCTACGAAAGATAAAGGTAGCATCCTTGCCTAGGGCCCGTATGACAGTGACTGCAGTAGTGAGTATTTATGAGTTGTTTTATCATAACTGCCGCAGATTCACAAACATCAGTAGAGGAATCGTCATGTAGGAGATTCATTGTAAAATGTTATTGGAGGGGCACCTGGGTGGCTCAGTCGGTTAAGCGTCTGACTCTTGATTTTTGGCTCAGGTTGTGATCTCAGGGGTTGTGGGATCAGGCTCTGTGCTCAGTGGGGGGTCTGCTTGAGATTCTCTCTCCCTCTCCCTCTGCCCCTCCCCCTCACACTCTTGCTCTCTTTCAAATAAATAAATAAATAAATCTTTTTAAAAAAAGTTATTGGAGACAAGTACAAAGAATGCTTCTGAAATTAATTAGGAAGATCAGTATTGGGTTTGGTTTCTTACCCCTCTGCATTGTTGAAGGATTTTGTTGGATTAGAGAGAAATTACTTAAAGTGGTAATTTATGACAAGCTTAAACTTTATGAGAAGTACTCTATGGCTTCTTTTCACCCAGCTCTTGTAAGAGATAGGCTTCCTGATGGTAAGAACTGTTTTGTTTTGTTTTCTAACATTCCTTGTCACTGAAACATTCCCAGACATTTTGATCTGTAACTATGTTGGTGTCAAGAAGTTGAATAAGTGTTGAATGGAGATTTTGCATTGATACCACCCAAGTTCATCTCCCTATCAATTCAGTGGCACCAGATGTTCCTTGTTTTCTGTTTAGGCACTGTGGTGTGGCAGTGGTGTGTGGTGCTGGTGTGCTGTTCTCTGAATGTGGCCTAACTTCAGAGATCACAGGTTGGTTTCTGACAGCAGCAGGATCAGTGCGCTTTACTGATACCTCCCATTTGGGTGGCAACATTGCCCCTGGTGCAAATGAAAAAGAACTTGTGTTTTTTGATGTTGTCATATTACTCTTGACTTTATTCTTACATTTAGAAAACATTTATGAAACTCTCATTGGATTCAAGTTATAGGGATGTTACAAGAAGAGAAAACAGTACTGTACCAAGGAGCTTCAATCTAGTAGGGAACTTAAGGTAGACTGAAACAAAGTTCTGTGGGGTCCATGAGGATATGACACTTTAGCAACTCTACTGTTCTCTAAACCAGTCATTCACTTCGGCTCTGAGAGTTTTTTTTAAGACTGACTTACTTATTTAATTAATTAATTAATTAATTTATTTGAAAATATTTTATTTATTTATTTATTTGACAGAGAGACAGCCAGAGAGAGAGAGGGAACACAAGCAGGGGGAGTGGGAGAGGAAGAAGCAGGCTCACAGTGGAGGAACCTGATGTGGGGTTCGATCCCATAACGCTGGGATCACGCCCTGAGCTGAAGGCAGACGCTCAACGACTGAGCCACCCAGGTGCCCCAAGACTGACTTACTTATTTTATTTTATTTTTATTTATTTTTTATTTTTATTTTTTTTTAAAAGATTTTATTTATTTATTCTACAGAGAGACAGCCAGCGAGAGAGGGAACACAAGCAGGGGGAGTGGGAAAGGAAAAAGCAGGCTCATAGCGGAGGAGCCTGATGTGGGGCTCGATCCCACAACGCCGGGATCACGCCCTGAGCTGAAGGCAGACGCTTAACCGCTGTGCCACCCAGGCGCCCCGACTTACTTATTTTAAAGAGAGAGAGGAAGAGAGCGAGTACAAGCAGAGAGTGGGGCAGGGGAGAGGGAGAAAGAATCTCAAGTGGACTCCCTGCCAAGCTTGGAGCCCATCCCTCGACCCCTAGATCATGACCTGAGGGAAAATCAGGAGTCAGATGCCCACCCCACTGAGCCACCCAGGCACCCCTGGCTCTTGAGATATTTGAAGCAGGCAAATATTAATAGACAAACCTGGTTTTTTAGAAAGTTAAAGCCAATTATCTTTTCCTATAGACTCTTTTGGAATTTTTCTTGTAACTCCGTCATAAATTTTGCCCATGACTAATTACTGCTAGTGGTAAGTCTATGTGGGGAAGGTGGATAACTGAACGGTCTACCAAGATGATGTAAGATGCTGCTGCTTCATTGAAACACATATATGTTGAAACAGTGTCAGTATGACTTCTTCCAGAACAGAAGTGGAGACTATTGGTATAGCAAAGGAATTCTTCTGTGTTATGTGAGCTTGGGTTTGTTGGTCCATGTCTTAGAGTACGACCTTGTCAAGTTCAGTCACTGAAAATAGATGCCAAAGAGCCTAATGTAAGGGAGATTTAGTTGACTGTGGTCTTGTAAACAATTGACACTAGCTCCTTGTGCCCTCTAAAGATAGGCATTGAAGAAGGAACCCACTAAATGAGGGCCCTTGGCCTGTCTATAGCCATTCTTCATGAGTTTGTCTTAGTAACGTCTAACCTTATGATGTTAATTACAACCACAAAGTTTCTCCTTAACTGAAACTTAAGAATTGCTTTAAAAATGTTGAGCATTTGAAATATCAGCAAACCAAAAGCATTAGAATAGTCATGCTGGTGTAACTAACTTGCCTATATTATGTCTTTACTCATGAGAAACTTAAATATGAAGGAGCAGAATAAAGGGGAGAAAATATTGACTGAATTGTTTGCGTTTAAGTGGGATTTCATAGTATACATTTTCTTGGATATTTGGGCTGAGTTTGAATATTGCCTGAGGTGGGAATATAAAATGGTGTAGCTGGTTTAGTAAACAATCTGTCAGTTCTTCTAATAGTTATCATATGATCCAGCAGTTCTGCTCCTAGGTATATGTCCATGCAAAAACTTATACATGAATGTTTGTAGCAGTGTTCATAATAGCCAAAAAGGGGAAACATCATAAAGTCCATTGACTGATGAAAGAATGCAGGAACAAAATGGGGTATATCTATATAGTGGAGTACTATTTGGCAATATAAGGAAACATGACACTGATACATGCTACAATGGGGATGAACTTTACAAATCCTATGCTAAGTGAAAGAAGCCAGGCACAACGCACCACATATTGTATGATTCCATTTATATGAAATGTCCAGAACAGGCAAGTTTATAGAGTAAAAGAGATTAGTGGTTGCTTACATCTGGGAGTAGTATTGATGGGTCTGGAGGGTGATAGCTAAGGGGTACAGGGTTCTTTTGGGGGTAATGAAAATGTTCTAAGATCTCTTGTGGTGATGAGTGTATGACCCTGTGACTATACTAACCGCCGTTGAATTTTACACTTTAAATGGATGAAGTATGTGAATTATATCTTAATAAAGTTGTTTAAAAGAAAAGAATGCTGCCTGTATATACAGTACCAGTATATAAAACCAAACCACTTTATATTATCAGTTTTAAAACTTTCACTTGTGTTTTGCTAAATGACCTTTGGTCTCTTTTAATAAAGGTTTAGTAAGACTTGTATTCCATTTTATAAGGTGGGTATATGAGAGCTAGGGGAGCTATCTGATTATCACATACAGTACACCAGCAATGCTTTTGGTCACCATGTTAAAGAGCCCCCTTTTAACCATGAAAAATCTGACTGAAGTCAATCACGGGAGAACCGCGTTCATTTCAGAAGGATTTTGTAAAAGCAAAAGTAATTGGCAATAATATATATAGGACTTGTAAATATTATATATACTTCATGAAGTTAGGTCTGAAACTTCTGGGCTCTTGTCATGTGGTACTGTATTTGTACTGCGTTCTTACAGCATGAGGCCTCTTAAATTCATAGAGAAACATTAAAGATTGTTTTTAGCTGTTTAGGACTTCACGTAGAATAACAGATACTGTTGTCATATTCTTGGTGTCTCATCACACAGCAAACTGTAGAAATGGGACCTTGGTCTTCTGCTCACATCATGTTAAAGTACTCCTTGGCAAATTTGAACAGACTAATATATATTTTTCTCTTTCATCTTATTTAACTGTGTAATAAGGTATTAGTAATAGAAAGAAGCCTTGATTCTTCTCACATTTAAAGAAAGAAAACCCAACCACTTTCAGTGTCTATAAAAACAAATAAAACTCTTAAATTATCGATGGTAAAAAATTGGAGATGCTGCCTTTTCCCTGTAAACATTCAAAAACTTGACATGTAATTACTAAGGATACTTTTTTTTCCCCAAGGAATACATGTATAGGTGTATCAAGTGGTGTGTTGGTAAATAGTTAACAACCAGCTTTCCTTAAAAAAAAAAAAAAGCCTTAATTTGTAGTGGTAGTTGATTTCTGTGGTGTAAGTATCTCACCATGGCTGATTGTCAGGCTACCTGTGAGATATCTATAATGAGCAGTTGAGAAAAGATGCGCAGTGGCTCCTGAAAGCTTGATTAAGCTGGCTCAGATATATGATTGGTGCTTCCTAACATACACATACACTGATCCACAGACACAGGTACTTGGACAATGACATAAATGCACTGCTATTTGTAATTTGTATCTCTATTAGGAATGAGCACCTCAATCATTTATTAGGGATGGGGAGGGAGGGGTGTGTATGGGTGTGAGGGGGGGAAAGAGAGAGATGAAGAGGCCAGCTTAATTGAGCAATGCCTCAATTATCTCTCTAGGCTCTGGTTTACTTTACTGTCAAAGAGCAAGCTGGATTAGATAAATTCCAAGGTTCCTTCCACCTTCAAACCCGTGAATGTAGTCATTATGAGCTGCTACATGGCAAACTCCTGGTCTCAGTGCAACATGGTGTAGCGTGCTTGCATCTGTTCTTTAGGAGTAGTCTCTCCAGCTGCTTTTGATAGGACCCTGATTTTTGTTCTTGATCTCTAGATTTCCATCCCCTACCTTTAAGTTGGCTGGTTCTAATCTCGTATGGGCTTGCGAGAAGCAAGCACATAGGAGTGGTATGTAAGTCATGAACAAAAACTGATGTCTGAGGGGCTGGCTATCCAAAGAACATAGTATGGTGCATTAGATTATGTTATGAAGTACTTCTTGCTCAAGGTCTTTACAGTGATTGGAAAGCTGAAGTTGCTATATAAATGGTATCTGGATGAGTTTATTATGTTTTTACTGTGTATTTTTAAAAAAAGTTCATTTATTTTAGAGAGAGAGAGTGCACACATGTGCTGGGGGAAGGGGCAGAGAGAGAGGGAGAGAGAGAGAATCCCAAGCAGACTCCACGCTGAGTACAGAGTGTGACACACTGAGTACAGAGTGTGACACGGGGCTCGATCTCAACGACCCTGAGATCATGACCTGAGCTGAATCCAAGAGTTGGATGCTTAACGGACTGCACTACCCAAGCACCCCTGTATTTTTACTGTTATTTTATTACTTAGTGTTTTTCTTTTTCTTTTTATGATTTTTTTATTTTATTTATTTATTCGACAGAGACAGCCAGCGAGAGAGGGAACACAAGCAGGGGGAGTGGGAGAGGAAGAAGCAGGCTCATAGCAGAGGAGCCTGATGTGGGGCTCGATCCCATAATGCCAGGATCACACCCTGAGCCGAAGGCACACGCTTAACCGCTGTGCCACCCAGGCGCCCCTATTACTTAGTGTTTTTCTGTGTTTTGGTTTTATTGCAATATATTGGTAGTTTTTAATAGAGGAAATTTCAAGAAATTCAGGTTTGTTTAGAGGGCACATTTTATTTTTTTTAGAAGATCATTTTTTAAAAGACATTTATTTATTTATTTATTTAGAATGTGAGTGGGGGGAGGGGCGAGGGAGGGGGGAGAGAGAGAATCCCAAGCATACTCTGCACCAAACCTGGAGCCTGACGTGGGACTGATCCCATGACCCTTCCATACCCAGGTGTTGAAAAAAATAACTGACTACTTGCTTGAGTGTCGCAACATGAGAAATATGTGTTAACACTGGTTGCTTCAGGGAGATGGGATTAAGGGTGAGACGGAAAAAGATTATGAAAATTTTATTTATTCACTTTTATGACTATTGTTCTTTCACAATTTGTATATATTACTTTTATAATTAGAAATACTAATGAGGTTTTGAAAAGGATTGGTTGAAGTTCGGAAAATAGACTGGAGTTTTACTAAAATCACTTTTTAAAAAAAAAGCCGGTGATATATATTTTTTGTAGGCTCCAGCTTATTTTCCAAACTGCAGTTTTATTTGCCCACATTAGCAACAGACAACTAGAAATTAAAATCAATAGTTCACTTACAATAGCATAAAAATAAAATACCCAGGGATAGTAAAAAAGGGAAAGGACAGTCCTTTCAACAAGTGGCTCTGAAACAATTGGATCTCTGTCTACAAAAAAATGTACCTCAACCATTACCTCAAACCATAGATAAAAATTAACTGGAACTGAGACAAAGACTTAAATTAAGTATTAAAACTTTAAAATACCTGGAAGATAATATGAGAATAATCTTTGTGACCTTGTGTTAGACGCATATTTCTTAGAAAATGAAAAACATGAAACATAAAAAAAGCCCTGATAAGTCAGACTTTGTCAAAATTAAAAAATTGTACTCTTTAAAAGACACTGTTAAGAAAATAAGAGATAAGCCATAGAGTAGGAGAAAATACTTGCAAAACAGATACCGATAAAGGACTTGTATCCAGAATATATAAAGAATTTTTACACTTCAGTAATAAGATAAACTACTTGATAAGATATTGACAAGATTTTTCATCAGAGAAGACATATGAATGATCAATGAACATGCAAAAATATGCTCAACATCATTAATTATCAGGGAAATGCAGATGGAAACTCATTAAAATTGAGATACCTTCATATCCCTACTAGAATTGGTAAAATTAATGATACTGAGAACCCCAAGTGCTGACTAGGAGATAAAACAACTGGAAGTCTTATACCCTGCTGATGGGAATGCAAAATGGTATAGGCACCTTGGAAAACAATTAGTTTCTTATAGATGTAAAGATAACACTTGTTGTAAGCCCTGGCAGTCTGACTCGTAGGTATTTAGGCAGGAAAAATGAAAACATATATGTAGTTCACAAAAAGGTAATGTATGTGAATGTTGATAAGGTCATTCGTAGTAACCCCACACTGGAAACATCTTCATTGTCTATCAGCTAGTGAATAGATAAATCTGTACGTTGAAATACTACTCAGCACTTCAGAGGAATGAGCAACTAATAAATGCAACAACCTTTATAAATCTCAAAAGCTGTATATTAAGGAAAATAAGTCATATACAGAAAGCTCCATACTGTATAATTTCATTTATGTAACATTGTAGAAAAGGCAAAAGTATAGGAACAGAAAATAGATGAGTGGTTACCAGGGTCCACAGGAGAGGGATTGACTGCAAGGGGGCCTGGTCATCAGCTTATGTCTTTCCACTGCCTGTATCGTTCCAGGATCATTTGTAGGCAGGTTTTTATATGTTAATTTTACACTTTTTATTTTGAAATTATTTTATACTTAGAGAAAACCTTAAAAAAACACTATGGGCAGTCCCTGGAGACCCTCACGCCACTTCTTCTAACATGCTTATTATCATCATATAACCATAAAACAGTTACATGGACTAGGAAATTAACACTGATGCAATACTCTTAACCTACACACAGACCTTGTTTGTATTTCACTGCTTTCCCACTCATGTCCTTTCCTGGTCCAAGATTGAGGATTCCACCTTGTGTTTAAGATGTCATGTCTCCCTAGTCTCCTCTAGTCTGTGATGTCTTGTCTTTCATGAACATAACACTTTTGAAGACTACTGGTTACTTAGTTTGTAAAATGTCCCTCAAGTTTAGTTTGTCTGATGATTTATTCATACTTAGAGTGAGGTTAAATATGTTTGGTCAAGAATACCACAGAAATGAGTTAGTACCCTTCTGTGTTCATCATAGGAGTGGTACAAGGTTTTGGTATGTCTTATTACTGGTGATGTTGATCCTAATTATTTGGTTAAGGTAATGTCTGCCAGGTTTATTCAGTCTTTTCCTTTTGTACTTAATAACTTTGGGGGGGATAGATTTTGAGAATTTGCAAATATACTGTCCATACTATACTTTATTCTATTAAATTCTAGGAAATGAGTCATCAGTTTACCCTGATGCTTAGCCAAAGAGCTCAGAAAAAAAAAAAGGATTTAGGAACCTCAAAACGTGGGTGCCCAAGAATTGGGTGTATGGGTCTCTTTTAGCATGGAGTCCTTCTGAATATGCATGATTCTAAGGCTGCATAAGGAGAAGGAGTGGAGTGAAATGTGCATTGCAGGTGTCTGAGACAACTGACTGATTCAGTCACATTCACGGCATATTTCTGGGACTTATGTCATATAGCCCCTGCTGCCACTCTTTGGGACTCTGACTTACCCCACCTCCAAGCCATTGCACACTGTAGTTGGTGAGGATTTCAGCTCAGTGTCCTGAGGGTGTTTATTTCCTAGTTTCTCAGAGGGAAGGCACAGTGTGTCTACCCTGGCCTCCCTCTCCAATCAGAGATTCAGCTATCTCCACAGATGCCCATGTAAATCATCTTTAGTAGAACAATGAGAATCTGGGGAAAACCCCTCCTAGGGAAATGAGTGCCATTTCATTAAAAGAGGAAAAAAACACAATCCTTCAAATCTGGTTCATCTCACAGTCTAAATGCAAGTTCTTAATTAAAAGCCAACAGAGATTTCTAAAGTTGGAGAAAAACTAGAGCAACAACTTTTAAAATTATCCTGTGGGCTTTTTTTCCTTCTTAGTCTCTTAAAGGGAAAAAGGCTAATAACCATTCAGTGGCAAATTGCTGTTCCTTCCGAACAAGGAGGTGAACGAGAATGAAAAGTGGCATCCCAGGGGAATAGGGAGTCATCCCGTAATTAGACTGGGCACCATGGAGAGAGGCAGCAAAAAATTACTGGCATGGATCAATGAGGAATGATCCTATTAGACCTCGATGGTTTATTCTAATTTCTAGTTTCTGAGAGAACAAGTAAAAGACCATCTTACACTTCTGTGTTTTTCACAGAACCTACAACAGTGCTGAACATGAAGAACTCAAGTCCTTGTTTATTGATTTGAGGATTCCATTGTTCAAAGTCTCTGGTCTTTTCCGAGGCTATAGGTTTTGTATGAGCAGATCAGTGCTGAAATGATGGCAATGATGATGGGTTCTTTAGGTCCAGCCTGTCTCTGCCCTGTACTATTGATGATTTAAGTCTGATAATTCTTTGTTGTGGGGGTATACTGCACGTTACTAAGTGTTTCCTAGCATCCCTGGCCTCTGTGCTAGATGCCGATAGCACCCCCAAGTCATGACAGTCAAAAATGTCTCCATATATTTTTGGGGCCAAATGTCCCCGCAGGGGTTACAAAATCACCTTCATTTGAAAACCATGGCTTGATTTCTTTATCTCAAGGTCACACAGCAAATAAATTGTAGAATTGAGACTAACACCCAGAAAGTCTGAGCCCCTGGCCTCCAGTAATTTCTGTGCTACAACCCTACACATTGCATTGCCGACTACATGGATAAGAACATAAAGTTAGGAGCATTGATATAGATCGGCATGGATTTTTTTGGGGAATGGATCCTATCCACAAGTCTGGTTAACTTAATGGCATAAAGGCTGCCTTAAAGAATCAAGAAACTTTGTCCATTTTTCAAGAGCACCAGCTGATCACAGAGACAGGCGGTAACCTAAACAGGGGAGATTTGGTCTTGCCTCTTTCTGAGAACCAGCAGAGAGGTCTGGGGCAGTTCTGAATCCGCATCTCTTTCCTTAATTTACATACTGCCTCCATTTTAGCAATGCAGAAGGGAAATGAATAAAAACAATTATCCTCAAAGACATTCAGTCTGGTCTTGACTTGTTAAGAACGATAAAAGTCAGCAGTTAGAAGCATTTAATACAGCAGAACAAACCATAGAGTCTCAAACAGCTTCATCTGGTGCATTTCCTCTCAGTGGCAAATAAAAAGGAAGACTATAATTAGGGCATGATTCTATTCAAGCTATCAAATAAAAGCTTTTAAAAATGATTGCCCTTATAGACAGCAATGTAAAGAACAAAGGAATCTTGCGTGGTTTATTATTTGCTTATTAGTATTACTTACTATATGATACTCTCTACTTTTTGCATTTTAAAACAAAAGGAAACACTAAAATGCTCACATTATTTCTTAAGTATATTTTGACAACACATTGAAAGTACACTGGCTTCCTAATTTTGAAAGCCAGGTCACAGATTCCCAGTTAATCAATAAGTGTTTATTAAATCCCACGCTGTTTTCCATTTCCAGAATATTGCATAAAATTTGGCTGAGAGAGCATAGTCACTTCATTCTAGAAATCGGAAGTTAGAAGTGAGAAGGAGAGAAATCAGTGGCCCCCAATCTTCAGTCAGTGTGCACATGAATCCCTTGGGGATCTTGTTAAAATGAGTTTCTGACTCATTTAGGTCTGCAGTGGGGGATGAGATTCTGCATTTGTAAGAAGTTTCCAGGTGATGCTGTTGTTGCTTGTCCATCATTCACACTTTGAGTAGTGAAAATCCAAATGACAAGTCGAGGATGCATGATATAAAATGAGCTGAGTTCTAATTAATAAATTCAAAATATGGTCTCCTCTAAGCATGGAGAGTTACATTTGTCTCATCTCTGAGATGTAGCAGTGACTAAAGATGTTTGAGTGTCCCATGATAATGCCCTCTGCCAGGGCTGCGTACTATTCTTCATGTGTACAGCATGTTTGCATTTTGCTAAATGAGGCAGTGATGGGATTCCACCATTGGGTGTCCCTCGAAACAAGTGGCTAAGTTGCTCAGAAAGCCATTTGTAATCTGGTATTGGGTGAAGACCTGGACTTGCCCTGGAACTTTCGTGGCACCTATGTTTTCTATTTAGGTTTTATGATTGCCCAGAGACTATTCAGATTGGGGTCTTTGGTCCAACCATGTATTATTCACATAATAACCTTGAGGACACTCCTTGTCACTCTCTATGAGCCAGATGCAGCTTGGGGGAAAAACAGGTATAAGTTGAGTCGTGCTATCCTCTATTTCATAGAAATTTGTGGGAGGCCTTCCCTCTGGAGGTTTGCTCATGGTTGATGGTGACATTGTGTTCAGTTAGCAGCCGAGCTTCTAGGCTAGTGCAGTCTAATAAATCTTTCTGCAGTGAGGGGATTTTCTGTTTCTGTGCCTTTAGCCACATTGGGCTGTGGAGAATTTGAAATATAGCTGGTGCCACTGAGGAACTGAAGTTTGAATTTTACTTTGTTGAAGTAAAGAAAATTTAAAGCTAAATTCTACCTACAGCTAGTGGCTACCATATTGGACAGGACAGGTAGATGAACTTCTCAAAGATATGGGTACCTAGAGGAAAACAATAGGAAATGGTTGGATTCAACCAAGACTAGACTAGTTTTGATCTGGCTTTCTCATTTATCAAGGTCATGAATTGACCTAAGGATATGTCCGAACTTCTCTGTTCATTTTTGTATTTTTCAAGATGTGCGAGAATAGGTATTTAATTTACATTTTAAAACGTCTTTTAGTTTGTTCTATAAGAGATAGGTAGCCATATAGAAAATCTAGAAAATATTATTACGCAAAATGAATTTTGAGAAACCACTCATAAACCCACCATCTAAAAATAACGACATTGAACACACAGTGAACATTCTGGTAGTTAGTCTTCAGTTCTCTGTGTGTGTGAGTGTCTCACCTAATGATTTGTAAATAAGTTTATAGATCGAAATCTATAAATAAATAAATATTAATAAATAGTACACAAAAGAAATTTAGATACAGTACTTTTGTGAGGGGTCATAGTGACATAGTGCTGGAGAATATGCTCCCCCAGAAGCCACTGGAAGAGAGAAGATAAGGTAGTTTGCTTCCTTTTTTGGAAAAAGTGAAGCCCTGCTTTGCATGATAACTATGACCAACCTATGAAACTCTTTTGTAGGCATCAAAGAAATGGAGCCTGTGAGTGACTGATCAAAACTCACGGGCTAACAGACGGACGCTAATCTAGGAGCCCTACATAAGCACTTAGCCATCTGAGTTGCTGTCAGTATCACAGCCAAATAACAGATGGAAATGGGGGAGAAAGTAGACCCAGCAAACTCCAGGATGAAGTTTGTCTTCATCATGTAGCGTTAAGTACTAAACAAGATGTTCTCTAGTTAGTAGAGTTGTTTTCCTAAATGCTCTTATGTTACTGCTTAAGCAGCCCCTGCCTTTCTTCAGGCCCACAAAAAGAAAAAAAAATTCTTCTGAGGATCAAGATGGTGATTGCTTCTGAGGCCAGCTGAGTGGAAGGGGAAAGTTTCTTTGCAAACTGAGCTTGGAAGCTTGGAATTTAAGCTTTCGTATCGATGAAATGCAAGTCATCTTAAGGAATCTACGTGACTGTCTGTGGATGGAGAAAGGAGGAAGGAGAAGGGAGGCTGCAGAGGTCAAAGTATAAATGAGAGCTTCACCTACCAAGCTGTTGCAACGGAAGTTCCTTCAACATAGCTGTGTTTTCACTTGTGATCATGTGCAGTGTTAAGTGCTTAATCAATCTGAAAGCATTATCCCAATAGCAGCGAGCAATAGTGCTTTTATTCTTTCCCGGCTGTTTCTGAGACTCAGGTTGAATGACAAGTTCAAAGTGTATGAACTCCAGCAAGACAAACTTAGACTTTTCTCTTGTATTCTGTGAAAGCTTTGTATTGTCCTCTTTGTCACCTGAGCCAGAAGTACAAATATAGATACAAGGAACTGAATATCCCTTTTATGAATTACCAGAGGATTCTTCCTTCTTGAATTTTCTGCCCTCTTTTTCACCATTTCCCTGCTTATTTAAACTTAGGACATCTGTGGTATTTTCAATCTAGACTGCTGGCATTGGTGTTTGGCCGTATTTCTAGAGCGTGGACTCTGGAGTCCTACTGCTGGATTCAAACTGTGGCTCTTCCATTATTTGGATAAACTTCTAAGCATTTAGGTGTCTCAGTTTCCCCTTATGTAACATGGCAATAACAATAACAATATTATCTGTTACTATTATCTGTTATGGTCTGGAGATGCTTGTTCCAACATCATAACATTGTTGTGAGTGAAATCAGACAGTCCTTGTAAATTAGACAATCACAGTAACCAGCACAGTGAATGTTCTAAAGTATGTTGGCACAGAGTGCTTAAACCGTGTCAGGTATACCTTGTGTCATAGGCTTGGCTTCTCGGGAGAGATGTTTGCCTGTCAAGGGGCAGGGGATTTTTCCTTTAGTTTGTTGCCTAGGGCTTTGTGCCTGGCTCTCCAGGAGTGAATAGCTGAACTACACAGTACTACTAGTCTCGACCAGCAACTGTGGTAATTTTAATAAACATACCTGAAGAGTTTTAAGGAGAGATGAAAGGCCCAGAGTTTAGAGTCGAATAGACTTGGTCCGATCCCAGCTTTGTCACGTACCAGCTGTGTGATCTTGGACCGATTACTTAACATCTCTTTTTTTTAGGTTCCTTACTTGTGAATCAAGGCTACTCTTCCAACCTCATGGTGTTGTTGTGAGGCTAAAATGAGAGGATCCTTATGAAGTGCTCATTATAGTGACCAGCAGATTAATATTGTAAAGTATCTACTAGTAACAGTTGTATTGTTGTGCCATTTTCCCTCTAGAGAATTATGTAGCCTAGAAAGAACTTTAGAAAGAACTTATTCTCTGAAAGCTTAGAAAGATCTTATTCTCTGAATAATATTCATTTATAGTTTGAATGACACCTGCCCAAATCAGATGCTAGATGCAGCATTCAATTCTAGGTATTCAGTGAGTGCTTGATTTAAAAAATGTATAAATATATGAATATATATGCACACAGAGATCTCACTCATGTAGCGTTGACTGTGCGTGAAGCATTTGTTCCAAGTACTAAAAAATTAATTCATTTAATTTTTATATTAATTTCCATGAGGTAGTACTATTATTATCATCCCCATTTTACAGATAAGGAAACTGAGTTAGAGAGAGGCTAAGTAACTTTTCAGGATCTCAAAGCGAGTACATGGTCAAGCTGGGATTTGTGCTCGGATTCACGACACTGCTCCCTCTAAGTGTTGCAGCCCTGAACTCAGAGTATCTCACCTGGAAAAGGCAGGTGAGGCCACGTGCATTTCTCTACATTCTTCATTTTTCTTCTGAATCTGGAAATCAAACAACCAAATGCAAAAGAAATATTTCTTTTTAAAGTCCCTTCCTCTTCCCTCCTCCCCCATTCTCTTGCCATCTCCTCCACTCCCTCTCTCGGGCCATTCCATTATGTAAGTCCCATTATGGGCCACTGCTGTCACACTCTGGACACAATATAATTCAACATGACACATGGTGAGTAGAGATGTGTAGAAATACCTGAAACTATTAGAGCCAAACAGCTTTCTGTTTAAGTTTTTTACTGCCGCATAAATATTCTCCTAGCTGGCTGGAGTCTCGGAGGTATAAATACTCGATTAGAGAATATATCCATGGCAGCAGCGTGGCCCTCTGGGTCTTGACCAAGAGCTCAAGAAAATACAGGGGTCTGGTGACATCTGATTTCATTGTATTTAAACAGCCTTCTCCAGTTTCCAGCAACAGAGGCATTCTTAACAAGGTCCATTTGGCTTATTTCTTCCATAGAAGAAATCTCAAGACCCCTGTGGACAGATGTAAGGATCAATTAGACAACTTGTATTTATTGAGTGCTTACTGTGTACCCAGCCCTCTGGCGGGTTCTATGGTAGAAACAGGTAAACATTACAGTACCAGACCCCATTGTCATTGAATATTCAAATATTTTCCTATGAGCTTTCCAAAGTGTAATCTGAATTTGAACAAGGTGAGGGCTAAAGAGCACATTTATCTTCCACGAAGTCTCCTGAAAGAAAATATTCATTATAATTTATTTTCATTTGACTAAGTTTTGCTTTCTAGAATAACAAACCATATCATCAAAATGTAGACAAAAAAAAAAAAAAAAAGACTGTCTTGACTGTCTCTTTTTTCACAGTATTTTCTGAAGAGGCCAAGCTTGTCCCTGACCATTCCAGGTGGCTGACAACACCATACTCCTGATTCCTTAGGAATTCGTATTTTCTTAGGAGGGAGGCTGGGTGACAAGAGTGGTGAGGCCCAGCAAGAATGTATCATCTACTGGTCCACACATTTGATAGATTCATTCATCCTTGTTCTTCTTCTGCCCCTGGCTCTGCCACTCCAGAAACATGGGAACAGAGTGTCAGCGCACAAGCTGGCCACTGTATGCAGGCAAATGAGGCATACCCCCAGCCCTGCGTAAACGGGAGAAGGGCATGCCTCAGTCCTCTCCCATCCACAGATCAGAAAATTAAGGTCGGTATCTCTTTGGCCTATACAACATCCTAGTGAGATGAAGAAGAAAGGAGGTAGTCAGCCTTATCACCATTTCACAAGCCAGAGAATAGAGACTTAGGGAGGCCACACCTGCAGAGGAAAAGATGAAATGAAGCCTTTCTCCACTGAGGTTCCACATGCTTTCCATTTGACTGGGCTTCCCCAAACTTGGCTAATCATCAGCATCACCTAGGGGCAGGGGATAAATATGTGATTCCAAGGCTCATCTGTCCCTCAGAGACTCTGATTAAGTAAGCCTGGGTACCAGGAATCCATATTTTTAACAGGCCTCGTATATGATTCTGAAGATTAGTATTGCATGAAACTGTAGCCTGATGTTTCCATAATTGTTATGGAATAGGAAGGAAAAGGCTGTATTTGACAAACTGAGCAAAAGTACAGGAGGTATTACCCTGTTAGATGGGATTCGGTTGCAGCTTAAGCAGAAGACATCTCTTGAAATGAACAGCTTTTGAGAGGAAATGGTCAAGCTAGTTCCAAGCAGCTGACAAAGGCCCTGCCAACGTGTGATCAGAGGAATGGAATGTGAGGCTTTCATCCACAAAATGTTTATTTTGGTCATAGAAGTGCTGTACTATTTTTCCTGTCACTTACGCTCTCTGGGCTATGTTCTGTGTGGTTTTGAAGTCTTGGGGGTACTTCAATGTGAAAGGGATGCCAAATTCATCACATAGGGGGATATCCTTTAGTTATGGGATGCCTTGTCTTGGTCTCATGGGGATTTGGTCTGTGCTGTTTTCAGGATGTTTTGTATAAACAGCACACAGATATCAGGCTTGGCATGAAGTCTTGCCCCCCCCATTCTGATGTTAGATCATTTGGGGACGGGTTGGCTAGATTTTATTTCAGTGAGTGGGCAAGTCACTAGATCAAAGGACAAGAATTCTCAGAAATTAGTTAGAATCAACTTCTTTTCAGAGATCATTTTGTTCAGTAAATTGGCAACGAAACATTATCAAGGAATAGGAATAGTGTGGATAACTAAAACACACACATAATTACTACTCCTATCATTTTTTCCTCAAACTCACAAGAGCCCAGCCTTGTTAGTAGAAAATCAAACTAGTTTAAATTCTTTCTTTTTACTTACCCTGTCTACCTTCCTGAGGAGTTATTCCACTAAAAAAATGTATTTCTTTGAAATGGAAAGAGGGTGGGTGGAATTTTATTATCCACTTGGAAATACGGAAGAATTCAATTATATTTACGCAGTAGTCTCTGCAGAAGATTCCAGCATCCAGATGGACGTATTGACATAGTTGATCATCCCAGGAACAGCCTGCAAAACCAGAATTTCCAGGTGCATGTAAAACTGCGATGATATTCCTAAGTAAAGAAAGATCCAAACACTTGGTTAGTTCAGTTCTGCTGTGTATATATGCAGACTCGGCCAGGATTTTAAAGTTCTTTGCCTGTAGATATGTATGGCTTGATCCCTGTTTGCCATCAGCACACAGGAGCCCCAGAAGCTGGAAGCTCCCCTTCAATGGCTAGCTCCATGCCTAGGGAGCATTGATAATGACAAGGGCCCAGCTTTTGCCCTGTCTTGCCCACACGAATGAGGAAGAGACTACAGAGTAGTACTGGGGTGAATTCAGCTCTGACTGTAATTTTTTTTCTTCCCTCCTGATGCCAGAGTTCAAATGATTTTCCCCCCAGCTTTAGCCATTTAGCTTCTGAATCTTGTTGGCCCCTACCCCAAATTCCTCTTTGTTCACATCCCCCCTAAACTGTTCCTTTGGATGAGTGATACCTTCTTTCCTCACTTTTTACTATCAGGAGATCCTAGCTGTTGAATTTAAACAGCCAGTTAATACATTTGAAGGACATTTGGAGGCTGGAACTAAATTTTGTTTAATAATGCTGCAGCATTGGACTTCGGAGCATACAGAATTTGAAAACGCATCATACTAATAGGATTGGTGGTATAAAACGGTAATCGGAAGACTTTATACTGAACGTTTGTGGAGACTTACTTTTTTGAGGTAGTTCTCATTAGACCTGCAGTTTTTTAAAAATAAAATTTATTTACATATTATAAATATATATTTACTGTTCCTCTTTCAGTGTCAAAGCCAACCCAGTTTCTTGTGAGCTCCGGTTTCTCATGTTTTCACGATGCCTTTCTTTATCTGTTTCTCCTCCTTTTACCTCTAAATGTGTTTCATCTTCTTTTTTTTTTTTTTAAAGATTTTATTTATTTATTCGACAGAGATAGAGACAGCCAGCGAGAGACGGAACACAAGCAGGGGGAGTGGGAGAGGAAGAAGCAGGCTCATAGCAGAGGAGCCTGATGTGGGGCTCGATCCCATAACGCCGGGATCACGCCCTGAGCCGAAGGCAGACGCTTAACTGCTGTGCCACCCAGGCGCCCCATGTGTTTCATCTTCTGGCCACCTCTTCTTTGCATTCTGACAATGGACTTTTGCTTTTATAGAGATTCCTTATGCCCAAGACCATAAATATTTTTCCTTCTGAAATCTGTCTTTTTTTTTTTTTTTTTTAATTTTATTTTATTATATTGTGTTAATCACCATACAGTATCCCCAGATTCCGATGTAAAGTTTGATGCTTCATTAGTTGCGTATAACACCCAGTGCACCATGCAATACGTGCCCTCCCTACTACCCATCACCAGGCTATCCCCTTCCCCCACCCCCTCCCCTCTGAAGTCCTCAGTTTGCCTCTCACAGTCCATAGTCTCTCATGTTTCATTCCCCCCTCTGATTACCCCCCTTTTCTTTATCCCTTTCTTCCCCTACCGATCCTCCTAGTTCTTATGTTCCATAGATGAGAGAAATCATATGATAATTGTCTTTCTCTGCTTGACTTATTTCACTTAGCATTATCTCCTCCAGTGCCGTCCATGTTGCAGCAAATGTTGAGAATTCGTTCTTTCTGATAGCTGAGTAATATTCCATTGTATATATGGACCACAGCTTCTTAATCCAGTCATCTGTTGAAGGGCATCTCGGCTCCTTCCATGATTTGGCTATTGTGGACAATGCAGCTATGAACATTGGGGTGCATATGGCCCTTCTCTTTACTACGTCTGTATCTTTGGGGTAAACACCCAGTAGTGCAATGGCTGGGTCATAGGGTAGTTCAATTTTTAACTTTTTAAGGGACCTCCACACTGTTTTCCAGAGTGGCTGTACCAACTTGCATTCCCACCAACAATGTAGGAGGGATCCCCTTTCTCCACATCCTCTCCAACAATTGTTGTTTCTTGCCTTGTCTATCTTTGCCATTCTAACTGGCGTAAGGTGGTATCTCAGTGTGGTTTTGATTTGAATTTCCCTGATGGCTAATGATTTTGAACATTTTTTCATGTGTCTGTTAGCCATTTGTATGTCTTCATTGGAAAAGTGTCTGTTCATATCTTCTGCCCATTTTATGATTTGTTTATTTGTTTCTCGTGTATTGAGTTTGAGAAGTTCTTTGTAGATCTTGGATACCAGTCCTTTATCTGTGGTGTCCTTTGCAAATATATTCTCCCATTCCGTGGGCTGTCTCTTAGTTTTTTTGACTGTTTCCTTGGCTGTGCAGAAGCTCTTTATCCTGATAAAGTCCCATAAGTTCATTTTATCTTTTATTTCTCTTGCCTTTGGAGATGTGTCGTGAAAAAGGTTGCTCTGGCCGATGTCATAGAAGTTGTTGCCTATGTTCTCCTCTAGAATTTTGATGGATTCCTGTCTCACATTGAGGTCTTTCATCCATTTGGAGTTTATTTTTGTGTATGGTGTGAGAGAGTGGTCAAGTTTCATTCTTTTGCATGTAGCTGTCCAATTTTCCCAGCACCATTTATTGAAGAGACTGTCTTTTTTCCACCGGATGTTTTTTCCTGCTTTATCAAAGATTAGTTGCCCAAAGAGCCGAGGGTCCATTTCTGGGTTCTCTATTCTGTTCCATTGGTCGATGTGTCTGTTTTTGTGCCAGTACCATGCTGTCTTTGTGATCACAGCTTTGTAGTACAGCTCGAAATCCGGCATTGTGATGCCCCCAGCTTTGTTTTTCCTTTTCAACAGTTCCTTGGAGATTCGGGGCCTTTTCTGGTTCCATACAAATTTAAGGACTATTTGTTCCAGTTCTTTGAAAAATGTCCTCGGTATTTTGATCGGGATAGCATTGAAAGTGTAGATTGCTCTGGGTAGTATGGACATTTTAACTATGTTAATTCTTCCAATCCATGAGCATGGAATATTTTTCCATCTTTTTATGTCTTCCTCAATATCTTTCAAAAGTGATCTATAGTTTCTAGCATATAGGTCCTTTACGTCTCTGGTTAAGTTAATTCCAAGGTAACGCATGGTTTTTGGTGTTATTGTAAATGGGATGGATTCCCTAATTTCTCTTTCTTCAGTCTCGTTATTCGTGTATAGAAATGCAACTGATTTCTGGGCATTGATTTTGTATCCTGCCACCTTACTGAATTGTTCTATAACTTCTAATAGTTTGGGAGTGGATTCCTTTGGGTTTTCCATATAGAGTATCATGTCATCTGCAAAGAGAGACAGTTTGACTTCTTCTTTGCCGATTTGGATACCTTTGATCCCTTTTTGTCTTCTGATTGCTGTTGCAAGGACTTCTAGTACTATGTTGAATAATAGTGGCGAGAGTGGGCATCCTTGTCGTGTTCCTGATCTTAAGGGAAAGGCTTCCAGCTTTTCCCCATTGAGAATAATGCTTGCAGTAGGCTTTTCATAGATGGCTTTTATGAGATTGAGAAATGTACCCTCTATTCCTACACTCTGAAGGGTTTTAATCAGGAAAGGATGCTGTATTTTGTCAAATGCTTTTTCTGCATCAATTGAGAGGATCATATGGTTCTTGAGTCTTTTCTTGTTGATATGATGTATCACATTGATTGATTTGCGAGTGTTGAACCATGCTTGCATCCCAGGTATGAATCCCACTTGGTCATGATGGATAATCCTTTTAATGTACTGTTGGATTCTATTAGCAAGGATCTTGTTGAGGATTTTGGCATCCATATTCATTAGAGAAATCGGTCTGTAATTCTCCTTTTTGAGGGGGTCTTTGCCTGGTTTGGGGATCAAGGTAATATTAGCCTCATAGAATGAGTTTGGTAGCTTTCCTTCTGTTTCTATTTTTTGAAATAGCTTTAGGAGAATAGGTATTATTTCTTCTTTGAATGTTTGGTAGAATTCCCCAGGAAAACCGTCTGGGCCTGGAGTTTTATTATTTGGAAGGTTGTTTATCACTGACTCAATTTCTTCATAGTTAATTGGCCTATTTAAGAAATCTATTTCTTCCTGTTTCAGTCTTGGTAGTTTATAGGTTTCCAGGAAGGCCTCCATCTCTTCCAGATTGTTTAGTTTTTTGGCATATAGCTGTTGATAAAAGTTTCTAATAATCCTTGCAATTTCAATGGTGCTGGTCGTGACCTCTCCCTTTTCAGTCATAATTTTAATAATCTCAGTCCTTTCTCTTTGTTTTTGGACAAGTTTTGCCAGTGGTCTATCAATTTTATGGATTCTCTCAAAGAACCAGCTTCTAGTCCTGTTGATCTGCTCTACTGTGGTTCTGGTCTCTAATTCATTGATTTCTGCTCTAATCTTGGTCAACTCCTTCCTTGTCAGTGGGTTAGGCCTGTCCCTCTGTTGCTGTTCCAGTTTCTTGAGGTGAGAATATAGAAACTGCATTTTAGATTTTTCTATTCTTTTGAGTGAGGCTTGGATGGCTATGTATTTCCCCCTTAGGACTGCCTTTGCAGTATCCCATAGGTTTTGGACCGTTGTGTATTCATTCTCGTTGGTCTCCATAAATTGTTTAATTTGTTTTTTGATTTCCTGGTTTATCGAGTCATTCTTGAGCAGGATGGTTCTTAGCCTCCAAGTGTTTGAGTTTCTTCCAGGTTTTTCCTTGTGGTTGAGTTCCAATTTCAGAGCGTTGTGGTCTGAGAATATGCAGGGGATAATTTCAATCTTTTGGTATTGGCTGAGACCTGTTTTGTGTCCCAGAGCATGATCTATTCTTGAGAATGTTCCATGGGCATTTGAATAGAATGAGTATTCTTTGGTTCTGGGGTGTAGTGTTCTATATATATCTATGAGGTCCAACTCGTCGAGTATGGCATTCAAAGCCTTTGATTCTTTGCTTAGTTTTTGCCAGGGTGTTCTGTCTATTTCTGATAGTGGGGTGTTGAGGTCCCCTACTATTACTGTGTTCTTATCTATATGTCTCTTTATTTTGGTTAAGAGTTGGCTTGTGTATCTTGCTGCTCCCCTGTTGGGGGCATATATATTAATAATTGTCATATCCACTTGTTGAATACTTCCTTTAAGAATAATATAGTGCCCTTCTGTATCTCTCTCTATGGCCTCTAGTTTAAAATCCAGTCTATCTGATATGAGAATTGCTACTCCAGCTTTCTTTTGAGGTCCATTTGCGTGGAAGATGGTACTCCATCCCCTTACTCTAAGTCTGAATGCATCTTTGGGTTCAAAATGAGTCTCTTGTAGACAGCAAATGGATGGGTCATGTCTTTTTATCCAATCTGCAACCCTGTGGCGTTTTATGGGAGAGTTTAAGCCATTTAGATTGATAGAGATTATTGACAGATATGATTTTAATGATGCCATTTCTCTTTAAAGTCTTTGTATCGGTTGTGACTTGCTGCTCTGTATCACTCTTGGGGCCTTTTTACCTTTATAGAGCCCCCCTTAATATCTCCTGTAGGGCTGGTTTCGTGGTTACGAAATTGGTTAATGATTGGCGATTTTGGAACGTCTTTATTTCTCCATCAATTCTGAATGACAGCTTTGCTGGATAAAGGATCCTTGGCTGCATGTTTTTCTCTGAAAGAGCTTTAAAAATGCCCCCCCAAGCCTTTCTCTCATTCCAGGTCTCTGTAGACAGGTCTGACGTAATCCTGATACCTTTGCCTTGGTACGTGAGAAATTTCTTTGCCCTGGCCGCTTTCAATACTGTATCCTTGGATCTAATATTTGCGAATTGCACTATGACATGCCGTGGCGTAGGTTTGTCCTGGTTGAGCTTGGATGGGGTCCTCTCTGCCTCTTGGACACGAATGCTTGTTTCCCTTGCTAGATTAGGGAAGTTTTCAGCTACAATTTGTTCAAATATCTCTTCTAGACCTCTGTTTTTCTCCACCCCTTCAGGGATGCCGATGATTCTGACATTGGATCGTTTCATAGAGTCAGTAATCTCCCGTAATCTACATTCGTGGGCGTGGATTTTTTTAAGACCAGCTTCTATTTTCGTTTTTTCTTCTACTAACCCATCCTCCAATTCGCTAACGCGTTCCTCTGCCTCGGTGACCCTGGCCGTCAGAGCCTCTAGTTTTGACTGTATTTGGCCCATAGAATTTTTAATTTCTGTCAGATTCGCTCTCATTTCTGCCCTTAGGGATTCTATATTCTCAGCAACGCTTTCTCTGATGCTTTTTTCAAGTTTACTCATCATCTTGACCATTGTTGCTCTGAATTCCATTTCTGATAATTGGGATACATCCATATGTATTAATTCTGTGGCCGAGGCCAATTCTGTGGCAGAGGCCACAGACTCATTATCTTTTCTTTGCTGGGGGGGACTTCTCCTTCTCGTCATTCTGATGAAGAGAGATTGCAGGGTTGTCCAGAGCCCAAGTGTTGACTGGGACCCAGGCCGTGCGCCCTTGTTTTATAGAGATCTTAGGGATGTGGGCTTCTTCCTTAAAGAGTTTATTTATTTATTTGAGAGAGAGAGAGACAGTCAGCAAGAAAGGGAACCCAAGCAGAGGAGTGGGAGAGGAAGAAGCAGGTTCCCGGTGGAGAAGCCCGATGAGGGACTCCTTTCCGGAACGTTGTAAACACACCCTAATCCGAAGACAGGTGCTTGGTGACTGCGCCACTCAGGCGCTCCGGGTTGTGGGCTTCTTGATTTTTCAGCCTGCCTTCTGGGGGAGGGGCCTGCCTGCCGGTACTCAGAAAACCCTGTTTGGGTAGAGTCTCTGTGTCCCTTGCGAGGGGGGATGGGGATGGGCACCCTGTGAGCCGGTATTTCCGGGCTTTTGTTCTCTGGCGGCTTTCCCTGGCGGTTTGCTATGCCTCTTCTGAGAGAGCAGCAGCGGCTGAAATTCAGCCTCTGTCTCAGAACAGAGGGATCGCGGATCGTTCTCCACTGATGTTCTGGCCACTTTAACTCTGTTTCTGTTGGTGCTGCTCAACCCTGCAGCATCCCGGGCTGTGCGCCCCACACCCGGCGTCCCAGCCCTCACTTCCAGGGCCGGCACGTCTCTGTCCTTTGTGTTTCCAACCCCGCCCGCCGCCAGCCGCCCCGCGCGGGCTCCCGGAGCTCCCCGTCTCAGTCTGGTGTCTCACGGGTGCTGACCGCGAGTCCGCCTGCTCCCCCGTGCAGGTGGCCCTCCAGCCGCCAGCCGCCCCGCGGACGCTCCCGGAGCTCCCGGTCTCAGCCTCGATCCAGTGAGCACACCGGAGCTCCGGAGCTCCGTGAGATGCTTGGTGGTGCACGCTCCCGGCTCACGGACTCAGTCTGCCGTTTCCAGAGTGCGGGTCCGCGGTCCGCCCGCTCCCCGGTGCAGGTGGCCCGCCAGCCGCCCTGCGCGCGCGCTCCTGGAGCTCGCGTTCTAAGTCTGTTGTCTCGCGGGTGCCGTCCGCGAGTCCGCCTGCTCCCCCGTGCAGGTGGCCCGCCAACCGCCAGCCGTCCCGCGTGCGCTCCCGGAGCTCCCTTCTCAGCCTGCTGTCTCAAGCGTGCGGGTCCGCGGTCTGTCCGCTCCCCCTTGCAGGTGGCTACCGCTTCCCGGCGCCCTGACACGGCGGCTCCCTCCCCCTTCTGTTTAGCTTCCGATATCTGTGCGCGGTTTCACGGCTCCCCGCTTCGTACCTCGATACTCAGCGCTGGAGATGTTCATTTGTAGAGATCCAGATGTATCTTCCTGCGTCTCAGGCTGATTCCGTGGATATTCCTGCTGGTCTGGTACCTATCCAGCTCAACTCAGGGGACCGGCTGAAAAAGGTGTCCCCTACTCCTCCGCCATCTTAACCTCCTGAAATCTGTCTTTTTAATATCACACAAATGTTTTCTTTGTAACTGCCTTCCTCTGTCCTGCCTTCTCGCTCCGAGTTTCGGTAAGCTGACTTACCAAGGGTAAGGTATATACAGCAAGATGTATAGGGTATATACAGCAAGACTTGGGTGGGAAAAAAACCCTATTAGAGTGGTTAAGACAGATTGGGAGGAGAGGAGGCAAAGACAGGTTGTAAAGGGGAGAGTAACAGGATGGCAGTGAAATACAGGGAGACTTTAAAGGCAAAAGGTATTACAGCATATTTGTCTGTTGAGGGGGATGATTAACAGAGAAAAGCTGATAATTCCAGACCAGTGTAGGTGAAACAGGATCAGATCTAGTACACTATAAAAAGGGTGGTCTTAGAGAAAACCACAGAATACATATAATGATTATAATTCATTACAAGAGGAGGGAAGGCAGAGTAATTGCGTGCTGATAGAGCTGGGTTTGTAGATTTGGTGGTGAGAATATGTGGAAGGGGATGATTCTCCTTGAATGATCCGAAGACCCCCTAACGTATGAAATGATAAACACAAGTCATCCTTCTGACCCCATGCTGGTTACTGATAATTTTTGTTAAAAATATCACTGTTTTACTGATCTCTAAATCATTAAATTTTTTATAATAATTTTTTATTGTGTTATTTAGTCACCATACAGTACATCCCTAGTTTTTGATGTAAAGTTCCACGATTCATTATAAATCAGTAAATTTTTGTTATTGTTTCTTGTTTATTATTTTGTCACCTCATTCTTCCTCTTATCTGTCCCCTCCTTACCAGTTGTGGTACTACAATTCCAAGTCCATGAGGTCATTTGACTCAAGGATACCTATTTGACCACTTTGTCATTTATTTTTGAGCAAAACGATCTACTATTAAACATGTTTATTCGGGGTGCCTGGGTTGCTCCATCGGGGGTATCCGACTCTTGATTTCAGCTCAAGTCATGATCTCTGGGTTGTGGGATTGAGTCCTGTGTTGGGCTCTCTGCTCAGGGGGGAGTCAGCTTGAGATTCTCTCTCTCCCTCTCCCTCTGCCCCTCCCCCTGCTTGCTCGCTCTCTCTCTCAAATAAATAAGTCTTTTTTTTTATAATAATATTTTTTATTATATTATGTTAGTCACCATACAGTACATCCCTAGTTTTTGATGTAAAAATAAATAAATCTTTAAAAAATGTTTATTTACCTTTTGGTAAGTTTTTCAGTATTTATCAACATATGTCCTATAATTTTTTTTTTTCTCTTGGGGTAGTTTCATAATAAATACCATCCTCTCAATGGAGTTTCTTTTTGTTCCACCTTAAAAATCTTTTTTTTTTGGTATATTTTCTATTTTATATATAGTGTCCTACTTTTATGTTCTCTTTACTATCTTATCCATTTCACTTTGTATACATTTTCCTCAATCCCTTTTCTTTTATGCTTCCTTTTGTTTTCTTAAACTATTTCCATTTTTTTCCCATTTTTATCTCTTTCCAATGAACATTTTCTTTATATCATATTTTAACATGTTATCACCTCTGTGATATCTTGAGAGTAAGGCTTCCTGTTCTTTTATCTTCTTACCGTAGTTTGAATGTTCCTTGTTTCTAACAGGACTTGGCTTATTTTTACTTTATTTATTCAGTAGTTCAGGGATTTTTGAGAAAGTAATATCAGTTATGACCATAGCATGATTAGCAAAGATGCTATTTTTCATTCTCTATTATGAAAGCTCAGATTTTCTTGTAAATGAATCTTATCTATTGTAATGACCCACTTTTTTCTGAGTTACTGTTTTCTCAGACTTGGTGTAACCCACACAAAACAGTCATAAAAACAGTTTCTTAGTATCTCAGTTTAGTTTGATACACTGGGCTCACACCTAGGGTAATGAAGTGCTTTGTAATAGTGGCATTTAGAAGAAGAAATAGAAAACAAGCATAGAGGAAAGGCATATGAGTGGCCTGTGCTCAGCCTTGAAGGTATTATTTTCCTACCCCAAGTCATGAAAGCTAATATTCCTCTAACTATGGCAGTCTAGTGTAGAGGGAATTAGCAAAGGAAATTGGAGGCATGCCTTGTATATTTTATGTGTAGTATCAACTTTCACTATAACAATAGAAATAGAGCGGTAGAAACAGTTGATAAACTTCTGTAGCAAAAGCAGGAAATCTGTATCATTGAGAAATTATAGAGCCCATTACTCTTAGCATTTCCCTGTTGATGCCTGGTGTTAACAAGACTTGCATGGGACATGAAGGAATAAGTCTGAAAGTCGAACCCTAATACTCAGCAGGTCTCCTGGCAAAGTTCTCACAAATAATTTCTTGAGGAAGGATTTGATTTGTACTTACACTTACGTATTATTCACAAGTGCTACTGAATGGATAATAAAACGTGTGTAATCTGTAGTGTGTTTAGTTCTCCCTAATAAATGGTTTTTTCCTTACAAGTGTCTTGCTTTAAATAGCTGCTTTAGGATTAGCCGCAGAACACGTCCTGGGTGAACATTTGCTATTATTTTCCTGATTGAATAGGGCAGTTATTACCTTATGTCTAAAAAGCATGTTTGATCTGTATTTTTGACATTTATTGAGTTTCTTATTGTTTTCTTATTCTTCTAATCCTGAACCTTCCAACCCCGAGATTTAGTTGACACCAATTTTCGGCATCATCCTTGTCTTCAGGATTTCAGCCATATTTATTTGTATGCAATGTGTCACTTTTGATCCATACTCTTATTTCTTCATCTCAGATTAAATCATTCTTTCACCCCGAATGCCGTACACTGTTCGTAGGCCTCTTGAGCTATATGCTATTTGTATTGCACGTCCACCTTTACATTGTGTTATCCCTGTATTTTTGAGAATTTATTAGTCTTGCGGCCTTTTTCCTTCTCCTCAGACTCCTGTCGTTCTATTTGAAAAACCAAACACACATCCTTCTCATTTTTCCTCTTCTCAGACTTTGGCTCCATATATATTGAATGTATTTTTTTCAGTCGTTGTTTTTATCTCATCCATTCATTTCTCTGGATGCTTTTTTTTTTCCTCCCAAGAACTGAACTGCCTCTTTTGAGCGATTTGCTCTCTCTTCTTTCCTCAGCAGGAACCACCCTTTCCTTGATGTTTGCTCACCGCTCTTCTTGTCCGTCTCCAGCATCTCTGTTTTTCCACCACGGTATGAGATGCTTATCTTCTCGAAACCTTATTTGGCTGAGTTTTAATCCCAGGAGAGTATTAAACAGCTTTCACTCAGGGTCTTCATGATAGGACCAGCTTTGCCAGGCTCCTTTTGGCCATGACCCCATCTTACATAGGTAGCATCACAATAAGTGTGTTGTCATTGACCACATCACTGTGGGCATCTCGGTCTGTTTATCACCCTTGTCCAGACTGCACAGTGCTTTGCAGAAAGGCAGTTGCTCTACTGCCCGGGCTCTCAGACCAGGTGCAGGAGAGGCCCAGAGGTTCATGAGACTGCCCGCAGAGCCACTGCTGGGGTAGGGGAGGCTGAGGGGCATGGTCCAGGACCTCTGCCTCTGATACTAACATGAATTCTTCTTAGATATTGGGATTCTGTGTAAGGTTTACATCTGAAAAGAATGGTTTCCCTGCTAATAATACAGTTTGGAAAATGGTTGGTATAGCGAAGGAGCATTAACCATGGAGACAGAGGTTCTGTCTTACCCTCTGGGCAGTCTTCAGTACTGCCCTGTCGTCTGTAAAGTGAAGAGTGCTGTATTCTATTCAATAGACTCAAGAAGATTACATGGGATAGTGTGAGGATGCATGAGTAACTGAGGAAGAATTTAAGGTATGAAATAAACCCCTTGTATCAACATATACGTATATAAAAAAAAAAACAATGTTGAGTGAAAAAGAGCTAGTTGCAGAATGCTAGGTACTGTGTGATAACATTCATATTTAAAATAAATACAGAATAGCAGTGTTTATCGGTAGAGATTTAGGACTGGGTATGAGGACAAAATAGACTTGAAATTGATATATATTGCTTTTTTAAAAAATGAAGCCTTTAAGTTAAATATATAAAATAATTGTACTTGGCTTTTGTGTGTGTGTGTGTGTGTGTGTGTGCGCGCGCGCATGCACACATGTGCCCGTGTGCTTTGTGGGGTACTTTTAAGGATATCTCTCTCCTCCCAAATATGTAAAATACCACTTAAATGTAGCTATGATGTTTTATTGAATGATTTCTTGAGTGATATGTATATCCTTTCTTTGTCCAGTCCCTAAAACCGTGTCTGTTCCTAAATGAAAAGTTCAAGGGGAAGAGAAGACAACTAATTAATGTTTTTTTTTTAATGACACGTTCATATACTGGAACATATTCGTACCAGTTCATATTCTCTCTTTTGCTCATTGTTTTATTCCTGAAACAGTGAAGGGAAGCTAGGATTCTGGGTAGTTCATCATTTACTTTTTTCAATGGTCTCATCCCTTTTCTCCATTCAGAAACAATCTCTAAAATAAATTAATCTTTCACTGCCAATTTGGAACACAGATCAAACTTCTTCCTTCTCAGGGTTGAATCCCTGCACATCAGCCCTTGGAATCAATCCTAGTTGAATTACTAATCACATACAGCACTACATAACCTCTTACCCACCAGGATCCTGAGCATTGATCTCCCTCAGAAGGGCCCTGCATGCTGCCTCCCCTCATGGAAATGGCAAGTAGCCAAGATTGCATTCTCTTCTCTCTGTTCAATTCCTAACCAGTAAGGAAGACAAGAATATTTTCTATTTCCTTTGCTTTCTAAATCTCCCCAGTATTTTTTTTCTTCTTTGATGCTGTTCTGACTTAGCATTTTAATGCTCTTCTGAGTGTATTCATTTGTAGCTTTGAGTTGGCATTGCTTAGGAGATGGGAAGGAGGAATTGGGGCTGGGGGTTGGAAATATGGACTGTAGCACATTTTGGAATTTAACTCTAGGCTTATTCCTGGCTTTTCTTCTTCCCAGTAGAGTATGGTATGTCTTTGACTCACACCTTTTCTCTCCTTGTCTGCTAGCAGTGCCGCAACATTTCCCTGGGGACTTCTCACAGAAGAGATACCTTGTGCTTCCCATGAACAGTAAGGGTGGTGCAGGCACAGATGATACATCTCATTTTATAGGTTATGCTCTGGATGTGAAGCGACCTTAATGACAGCCAGTTATACAGCTGTGATAAAGGTTTGGGTCTCTAGCTGACTAATTGCAGCCTCTTTCTACTGCACATTTTGTCCTAACTAAACAATTGTTCCAGCTTTTGTTGGGTCCTACTTCACTCAGCCCTAAATGCCAGGACATTTTCTTCAGCTGTACTCACTTAAGTTCCATGTTAAATACCATCTATATGCTAATGACTCCTAAGTAGAAATCTCTTGATTTGATCTCTCCCTTGAACTCAAGTTTCATTTATCTTTCTCACTTGACATCCATCAGGATATTTAATCGGCATTTCAAACTTAGTTTATCCAAGATCTCAGTGCCCCTCCATCTCAAAACCAACGTCTTCCAGGCTTTCTCAGTGTGACAGTCACCCAGCTGGCTTTAGCTAAAAAACTTGGAGTCAATATTATCTTTCTTTTAAACCATTTATTTAACTTATCAGTTGATGGTGTTTGCCCTACTTTCAAAATATATCCCAGATCTGACCATTTCTTACATTGCCATCCTATTACAAGCCACTCTTTTCTCAGCTGGTTTGTTACAGAAGATTCCACACTGGTTCCGTTGATCCCATTCTTACTTGCTACAGTCTGTTTTCCACAGAGCCCCCAGAGGGGTCCTTTTAAAGAGAAGTCAGATTCTGGAATTCCTCTGCTCAAAGTTTTCTCATAGCTTCTCAGCATATTTTTAGGTTTCCAAATTCCCTATGATGCTCTCATCACCAACACAGTGGGCCACTGAGTAGCTCTCTGATTGCATCTACTCCCTTCTCTCCGTCCTTCACTATGCTCTGGACATGCTCACCTGCTTTTCCTCAGGTTGCCAGGTGCACTGGCCTTCTTTTGCTATTGCTGATCCTTCTGCTTGGAATTATATCAAGATGTTTGCATTATTTCCTCTTTCACTTCATTCAGATTTCTGCTCAACTATCACCTCTTCAGAGATGCTTGACCACATGAATTAGAGATTGCAGCTCTCTGCCTCAGCATCCCCTTTCATTCCTCTTACAGTAGTTATCACTTCCTGACTCTGTATTTGTATTGCCATTTTGTTTTTGTTTTGTGTATCTGTATATTTTTTGTTTCCCCTACTAGCATGTAAGCTCTGCATGAGAAAGAGATTATGACTTTTGTTCCCTGTTGTGTCCGCATTGCCTAGAACAGTTTCTAAACCCTAAGAACGGATTAAGCCAAACTCAATAATTATTTGTTCGCTCAGTGACTAGTGGTGGATACTGCAGACTAGGCCATTTAGAAGGGCCCAGATCATAAGAAATCCGCTGACAAGGAGTGATCACACACTATAAACTTCACTGTGGTTGAGTATGTACTATATAAACCATGTAATCCAGACTTCTTTGGGGGACAGATTTAATTTCAAATAGTCTGTCTTATGTTGGCTATTGATATTATTTTGTTTCCGTAAGTAAACACACATCATCTCTGACTACGTATTTATTGGGACCACACTAGGGGCATGGTTCTATACCTTTCTGTTCACTAACTCATCTGATCTTGACCAGAACCAAAGAGTGTCCTTGAGCTTCAGTAGCTGTTCCAAGGCCACATGATTGGGCAATGATGGAGGCAGAATTTGAACCTCAGAAGCCTGACAAGAGAGCCATACTCTGCGTCACCAGAGCTCTGCTTCACAGGCTCACACTATTTCTTGTGTCCCCATTTTTGGTTTAGAAGATGTGATTATCATGCCACAGTGTCCATGCAACAATGCCCTTAGAGGACTGACAGACCATTCCATATTTACTGAAGTATGTGGTGGTATGACATTTTCCTTTTTAAGATTCAACAACCCATTAATTTTGCAACTTTACAACAACCTGCCCCGTGCTGCCCAGCAAATATGCTTTCCACTTGTGATCATTGGACAATAAAGAAACCCTGTTCTGGTCGTCTCTGCAACCCTTGCCTTGCCCTCCTTCCCCTAATAACCTGATTGTTTCCCATGTTCTGCAGGCTGCTCAGTCAACCCAGTCACTGTGCTATCCCTCAATGTAAGGACACTGGAAGCGGGAGTCAGGATTGCACAATTAGATTGATAAGCAGATGCTAAGCCGATGTGACACAGCTGCTACTGCTGAGCCAGGAAAAGCAGGTCAAGGTTATCAGGAGAAAGTGTGACACTTGTCCATAGCTGGGAGCAAAAATATCCCCATGTACTGTTTCCTTTCCTAGTTTCTCTCTTCAGATTCCTTCTTGTCCTTGCTTTTTATTTCTTTATGTCTCCTCTGTTTTAGATGGTTGTGGTAAAAGACTCGTGTGAAGTCACTGGACATCTCTTAAGGAAGGCCAGCTATTAATTGGCCACTTTGTTTTTCAGACCTTGTATGCAGTATTTTATCTTCCAAGTAGCACCACGCTTTCAAAATCGGATTCAAAGATTAACAGTGACCCTTTGCTACTGATTGTTTGATTCTGCTTGTTTTTAATACATGGTTTCACATCAGAAATGTACCAGATATCTTGTCTGAGTGCATTGGATACTCATGGCACATGGGCATACATGCAATGTAACCAGGGAGTCTGGTTTCTTGTTTCCATTTTTCATTGAATGAGTTTATTGGTGGCTAAATTTGATTTTTCATCCAGAATAACCTGTTTCCCCTAAGGTCTTTTGTAGCTGTTTCTATATAATTTTGAACTGCATATGATTTAATTAGGTGAAAATGACCACATGAGGTAAGCCAACCTTAAAACCAAAGCCATTTAAAAATTATCTTCAGATAAAGAATACCTCAGCATCTACTGTAGGTCACGAAGCCATACCAGGCAGATCACCAGTGGGTAGATGATGCCATGTCCTTGTTTGGGATTATTCTAATTGTTGCTAGTGGGGTGGCCCCCACTTGGAAGGCCCATGTTTCCTCCAGGATCCCCCACCCACTCTGACTAGGTCCTGTGCTCTGCCTGGAAATCTTCAGGCTCAACAAAAATTTGATGATCTCTGCTTCAATTTTATTTATTTGTGTGTTTGTTTCTACTGTGCCTTTCAATCCCTTGAGGATATGTCATGTGGAACATACAAAGAATACTGGGTTTGAAGTCTTGGTTTATATTTGAGCCCTGACACTTGTCAGCTGTGTGAGCTGGGGTCATTACTTATCTCTCTGAACCTCAGTTTCCGAATTTGTCTGAGTAGGGAGGCAGCAGTGAGATAAAATCTATGAAGTACCTAGCATTATACACTTGCAATAAACAATAGCTGTTTTTTATAATATTATTATTATTTTTCATTGAGTTAGTTTTAGTGCTACTGGTGATAAAACCATTCAAGGCAGAGAATGGTAAGTGGAGAAGAAGTTAAAATGACGTTTCGCCAAATTTTGCTTGTAAAAGATATGAAATTTAGACAAACAGACAACAAACTATCACACTCAGTCCAAAAACCAGATGATGGAGAAAAAACTCTAGATGTTAAAATGGTAAAATGTGGTTATAGGATTTAACAGTATATTTTTAGGTGGCAGCTGTAAAATGGGAATGAAATAATGCTTACTGTGTGGGGACAGTATGCAAACAAAATGATTTAATCCATATAAAGCACTTAGAACACATAGGAAAAGAAGTCGGGTATCGTCATTAATGGATGAAAAGAATTTTAGACCTGATGGCGTGCCAGTGATTATGTTGGGGGGGGTGTCTCCTTGGGTTGAAATACTCTAAGTCTGATTGTGATATTTCTCAAGCTTTGGAGGGTGACTAAGTGGTCAATATCCTGAGGCATATATGTGTGTATGTATATATATATATATGTATGTATGTATCCATTTCTCTATCTTTATATCTTCCCCCTTGGTACCGTATCTGGCCCAGGCCTCACATTTAGTGAATGCTTATTGAATGAGGACATGAAAGAGTAGAAAAGTGACCCATCTTGTCTAATTCTGAGAGTTATTTGGTTGAGACCATATCATTCTGGTGCAAACTGAAATTCCTTTGTTTTCCTCCTCACTTTGCCCACCTACCCCATCTCACCAGGTACTGAGACCCTAATCCAGGCACAAAATTCTAGAACCTGTCTACCGCTTCTCACCACAGAAAGCATTTTCTTGGAAGCATTCTGGGTTCACAGACTCCTGAGCCTGCAGAGGCCAGGCAGGGAGTAGAAAGGGCTGGGTGGCAGTAGATTATGGTTGCCGCCAGAAAGCAAGGTCAGTGAGAGCAGCCACCGCATCTGTTTTTTCAGTTGTGTCCATTCAGCACCCAGAACAGTGCCTGCCACATAGTCCTATATGGAGAAATATTGGTTGAAGGAATGAATAAATAAATGCTCAGTGCAGGCTGACTGTTGCAAGGCAGCAGCGAGGACCTAATGTTGTCCAACACTTTGATTTTTCCAGATAAAGCAGAGAGTCTGCTTTTATGTGGAATCTCTTAATTTCAAATGTTGGCAACAAATTAAAAATGTTAAAGCACTGTGCCGGTCAGACAAAAGCGTATCTAAGAGGAAAATTCAGCTCATAAACTCCCAGTTTTCAATGTCTGCTGTCAGTAGTAGCTTATGCAATGTTTTGCCATCTTCTCTGTAGGCTCACTTTTATTACTGCATCCCTTCTTCATATGTGCTGGGTAGCATACACAGTATTATGTCCATTTTATACAGAAGGTCACAGAGACTCAGAGAAGTTAATTGACTTGTTTAAGGTCACAACACTGGTATGGTATGGAACTGGAACCTGAATCCAAGTTTTCTGACCTCAAATCCTGTGCACATTCCAGAACATCATTCTGATTATTCTACCATGTGTCCTTTGGGAGCAGACGGTGAATCATAAACTGTGTGCTTTCGTTCACAGATTTGAATTTCTATTCCTCTTAGGACTGTCTAGCACTCTCTTACTCATGCTTCTCTCTTTGTTCCAACAGTCCAGTCTAAGCAACTTAAGTACAGCATTGTAATTGTAATTAAAATAAAGTTGCTTCCACTTTGGTATTATTAATTCACAGGTAGGCCCATTTCTCTAGTTATATACCTGTCTGTACAGATATCAGATGTCATTTTGAATCATTGAGAACTTACAGCTCTGTTCGTTTGGATCTAGATTTGGTTGTTGTAAAACAACCAAAATAATAATGTTTTAAACAAGATAAAACTTGTTTTGGGGTACCTGGGTGGCTTACTCATTTAAGTGTCTGACTCCTGTTTTTGGTTTAGGTCATGATCTTAGGGTTGTGAAATTGAGCCCCATGCTGGGCTCTGTGTTCAGCCCAGAGTCTACTTGGAATTCCCTCTCTCTCCTTCTCCTCCCCCGCCCCCTGCTCTCTCTCTCTCTCAATAAATAAATAATAAAATATAAAACCTTGTTTTATTTCCCTCTCTATTATGTAAAACTGAAGATAAATAGTCCAGGAAAGCTATGGTCGCTTTAAGGTCGCCCAGAGCTAGACATCTTTCATCTGTTATGCGCTTGTTACCCTTGCCTGCTTTGCTAAGGTATCTCACCAATACAGTCATATAAAGTCACAGGGACAGAGGAAGGAGATGAAGGGACCGTATTCGTTGCCTCTTATGGGCATGAAGTGGAGGTTACACACATTGCTTTTGCTCATAGCTTACAGGCCATAATTGAATATCATGGTCATCTAGCTATAAGGGAGTGAAGAGTCTAGTTTTTTTTATCTGATTGTCCATGTGTCCAGCTGAAAATTTTATTACCATATAAAAAAAGAAAGTGGATATTGGGGAACAACTTGCCCTCTCTACCAGAATAGCTAATGCTTATTATTTAGTATTTAAGCATTGTTTTCTAGCTGATTGGGTATTCCTTGATTCAGATGCTTGGTCCTATTTCACTTTTCACCCGTATTATGTCATGTGAATAGTAGATATTTGTTGGATGAATGTTTTAATATGTAAAACTGAGATAGTAGCTGGAAAAGTGTTAAGACTCTTCTCTGAATTCTTTGCAAATTATCAGCTAACTTTTGAAACTTGGAATTTGCAGGGATCTGTCAGGACTCCTAGTTGATAACTGTTGGTAGGGTCCCTTGAACAGGAATTTGTCAAATTACTCTTTGGCCCTAACCCCCATAACTCCAAATCTTAGCTATCTGGTTGAGCCAATTACTTCCTGTATCTCCTCACCTTCTGTTACTGGGATGGTCGCATTGATGAGAACCCTGAAAATATTCCAGCATAAATGTATTCATTTCCTATGGCTGCTGTAACAAATTACCACATGTTTCGTGGCTTAAAGCATCAGTTTTTTTTCTGTCCCAGTTTTGGAAGCTAGAAGTCTGAGATCAGTATCACTGGGCCAGAATCAAGGTGTGAGCAGGGTTGCATTGCCTCCAGAGGCTCTAAGGAAAAACCCATTCCTTCTTCCAGCTTCCAGTGGCTGCTGGACTTCTTTGACCCACGGTCATATCACGCTAGTCTCTGCTTCTGTTATCACAGTGCTTTCTTCTCTTCTGTCTGTATCACATTTTCCTCCATGTTTTTCTTGTGGTTGCATTTAGGGTCCACATGGATAATCCAGGATCGTCTCCCCATCTTAAAATCCTTAATCACATCTGCGTAGTCCTTTTGCCACATAAGGTGGCATCCACAGATTCTATGGATTAGAACGTGGGTATCTTTTGGGGAGCCATTATTCTGCCTACCGTGGTAATATTATTGCCATGAAAAGCAGTGGCTACTTATTGAACTTATGCCGTGTGCCAGACATTGTGCTATCTCACGCCCTTTATTTAATGTTAGCTTTTCATAAATTTTACTTTACTTTTCTGGAAACTGAGATGTTCAGAGACGCTGAGTAATCTGCTCTTGGTCAGCCAACGTGCTCCACCTCCTTTCCCTCATTCCTTCCTAAGCCAGTACTGAAGCGAAATGAAATGTTCCATCCACCTAGAGCAGCAACACAGAATGCCTCCCTCCCTGTTGGCATCGCCAAGTCAATTTAGGTAGTAGACGGCCCCTTGCTTCTAACCTGCGTGAGGCCCTCTGTGATTCCTTTTCCCCTTCAGGGCTGCCTTAATGTCCATTTTATCCTCATCTCACCTGTGTGCAGAATTGTGCATCTGGGACAGGGGCCACATGCCCGTGCAACTCCCAACTTGTCATAATTCACTCATGGGACAGTTGGGGGAGTATCAAGTTCCCTTCACATAATGGGGTCCAGAACCCTTCTCGACTTTGGCATTACACAGTTGGGTTACAGATGTCGTGAGAACAGGTTCTTTGGCAAGATACCTAATATTCCTGCGTCCAGTCTCAACCAGACATAGCAGGAGACCGGCTTTTCCCAGGGGATTTTAGTGCTTTAGGTTCTGGTCCGGACTGGAATCAAGTAGTGAAACAACTTTCAAGTCAACATTTAGAATGTTAGCAAAAAAGCTTTGTTCAGTATTAAGTGTATCAATAGGTGAATTGGGGGGATGAGGTGACGAGAAGAGTGGGAGGAGTTTGGGTGGCTTATTTCTTCCCCCAGCCATCCCTGAGTGAAGGCACCTGTTGGAAAGGCCTGGGTGGCTCTATTGTCTGATATGCCGTTTCCCAAACAGTTACCTGCAGTGGTTGTGGCCAGCCCGCTCAGTTCTGTCATTGCTATACTAATGTGGTAGCTTAGCCATTTGGAGTTAATTGTTAATCAAGTCAGACATTATCTGCAATACTATTCTGAAAGGTAGAAAGGCACACACACACACAATCCAGTATCTCATTACCCTTGTCATTAAAATGCTCTAAAAATTCTTGTATAATGGCCATGGAAATGGCAGGGATGGGACTGTTATAAGCCCCATCTTCTGATTTTGGTTTTCATTTTCAAATAATTTTGTGAACTAAAATCAGCTGAGAAGTATCTGCTGCGTACTGGAAATTGGCAAGGCTGGCTTCCAGCAGCACCCTCTCTGTGACGCTCATTTTGCTATTAAGAGAAGCCACTTAACAAACCAATTGTCAACAGGGGGAGATGAAAACACAATAGTTAATCAGGTTTTACAAGGTCACACGTCTAAGTCTAATTCCAATTGTAAAAGGACTCCATTAGTGCCTTCTCTCCCTTGTTCTTGAATGTAGCCTTTCTCTAAATGAGGGCTCACCACTTTGGATCCCCCTACAAGATAGCAGTCAGTTAATAAAGATTGGAAGTACTTTTTTCCTTACTGAGGGCCCCCTTTGGAGCCTATTAACACCCTTTTTTTATGGCAGCAGAGCAAGTAGCCACCTCCTGACATGTGTTGGCACTTTCTAAAAGGTCATTAATGCTCCATATTTCATAGTATAACAAACCCAGGAAGGCTCGCAAGGAGCCCAGCAGGGGTAAAATAAAAACAGTGAGTAATTTACAGAGCTTTTTGTGTCACCTAGGTGGTGCATGCTAAATGAGAGAGAGAAAATTGGGGCACCCCCCCCCGAATTTGTAAGGATTTGCAGGGTCTGGGGATTATCCAGGTAAAATCTAGAAAGTCTAGTTCTGAAGAAACAGCCTTCATCAAATACTTGTGCTATGGAAAAACAGCATCACAGTGGTTCCTTATTCCTCTCTCTGTCTTTACTCTTTAGAGGAAATTTTCTGCAAGGGTAGGCCTTTTTTGCCTTCTGATTATTTCTGAAGCTCTTTTGTGATTTTTCTGATAACCTATTGCATGGAAATTAGAAGTTGATGGGCAAATCTGGAGCTTCATTTTATTTTTTTCTTTCTTTTCTTTTCTGCTTTTTTTTTTTTGGAGATAAACTCAATTATGTATTTTCCAGGGGAGCTACTTAGATTTTAGCATGTTGCTAAAACTTGCATTTGACACTAGGTTGATGGGTTTATTTTCTGGTTTTTTTTTTTTGAAATATTATTTATTTAAGTGCTCTCTACACCCAACATGGGGCTCGAACTTACAATCCTGAGATCAAGAGTTGCACACTCCTCTGATTGAGCCAGCCAGGTGCCCTGGTTTCTTTTCTTTTTAAAGATTTAATTTATTTATTTTAGAGAGAGAGAGAGCAGGGGAGGGGCAGAGGGAGAGGGAGAGAGAGAATCCCAGACACTCCGCTGAGCATGGAGCCCATTATGGGGCTCGATCCCATGACTTTGAGATTTTGACCTGAGCTGAAATCAAGAGCCAGCCGCTTAACTGACTGAGCCACCCAGGTGCCCCCCACCCCCAGTTTATTTTCTTCGGTTGTATGTGAAGGTGTGAGAATGAATGTAAAAAGTTTTTTAAAATAAAATTCATAGTGTTGTCACAATTGGAATGTATATCTAAAGTTCACTTATATAAGTCTTTGCAGAACTGGTAAGCCAGTGACCTTCCTGTGTCCTTAAAGATAGGTACTGCACCAACTAATGCACAAAGCCTCCTCTTGTTAGCACTGTGGCTTCTCCAAAGGATAAAGGGATTCATCACTGGCTGTTAATCCCTGGCGGGGTGTTCTTATTCCTCTTATATTCTTAAATTTATTTTTGTGCACCAGTCTAGCATTTGATAGGATTCTACTTAAAAGTATCCTCTAAGTGTTCATGTTTTCTAACAATGATGAGGATGTTCTTGGCTCATCTTTTACAGTTTTTCTGAGAATTAGCAAACAGCCCCTCATTTGTAGGTCAGGAAGTTAGCACGACATCTCTTGACCCTCCACTAGTCACATGACAGTATTAGTGCTCTGCTCTGTCACCCAGCTGACCGCTCACCCCTCCCCACAGCCCTCACAAACCTCTGTCAACTATTGTTTGAACATACACTGGAGAACTAAGCTAGGGTAAAAGAAGCCAGGGCAGCCTCAGCAGGACGCACTGGGCAGGCTTGTCTGGGAACTGAAGCAGGAGAGATGAACATTGACCATTTTCTTACGTTCTTGCCTCATGCTGCTTAAGATCACAGTCCTGTTTTGCAAATGAGGTGTTTGCTTGGCTTGGCTTTAATCATGTGTCCAGCCCTTGACATAAAAGACTTCTATCATTCTGGTGAGTCTCTGTGCTCATGTAACAGGTTGTCCCACCTATGTCTAAAGGGAGGATAGACTCTGGGGTGTTGGTGACCTTGCCCTCAACAAGATTTCATTTCCTGTGTCAGGTCTACAGACCTGAGAAGCATCTGAGAAAAGTCCATGAGCAGGATCAGTTATTGCAGTCCCGAGATATACAGACATACCAGGAAGGACTGGAGGGCAAAACACAACGTACCAAACTATACTCAGCAGCAGGCTATGGAGGAGAGTGTGAGAAGAGAAGCCTGTCTGGGCGTAGTATATGACTGTTACCTGAATGAGCTTTGTCCCAGTCCCTCTGGCCACATGACTGTCCCCTATACCCCCTTTATTTAAATGATGTATATGTAGAAACTAGTTATCATTCTGGGTTCTGCCAACTGTGCCTGAATATTGCGAAGTGGGAGTTAATAAGTGGAAAGCTGTTTTTCTCCAAGTAGTTAGAGGTGGGAACTGAGGGTTTGGATTAGCACCAGGGCTATCATGTATGGTTGTGCAGGTTGTACACTGCACAGTGTTAGGGATTATCCTTCACATAGACTGCAAGGTGCATATACAACTTTCATGGCTGTACTTGGTGACCCTGCCAAGGATCAACATCAGCAGGGGCAACAGGGACAGCAGCATTCCAAAAGAGGGTCAGAGGTCTGAAATACAGCAGCCACGATAGGGCATACAGTGAGGTCTGACCCCACATGATGGACAGGTATGGACAATGCCCTGAAAAAGCTCAGTGGTCTAAATTAGAGTGTTGGCCTGAAGAAACTCTGAGTTCTAGGAGATATTCCTGGAATCTTCCAGAGATACTGGTGGCAGTGGTGGGAGGGAGATATTAAAAGGTAGTGGAGGAACTGGCTATGGCTATGAAAATGAAAAGAAGCTGGGGATGTTAATGTGGGCTGGTTTTGTAGGCAAGGTGATAAGACCTTGGAGTCTTTGTGTCATTTGTGTGAATGAATACGATTCATTTATTTTCAGATCTCAGCTTTATGGTTGAGCCCTATTTGTTCTTTTTGGGGGTTAAACTGAGGAATTCCCTCCTTGTTAACGCGAGAAGTGCTGCTCCTTTGCTAAGTCCTGCACGTGCTTTGTGGCTGTGAAGGAGCATGCACTCAACTGGCCGGGTCGTCTCCATCATAGTGTGTTCTTACTGAGCCTAGTTAATTGGCACAAACAGTAAAGTGAAGTGACATTAAGTGGACTGATGATCTGAGTTTTCCACAATAAACCGCCAGGAAGTACTTCTTGGCCATGACATTTAAAGAAAAAAGAAAAATATTAACAAGATGATTTTTAAGAGACCATCACTAAAGGGAAAAGTTCAGATTTTTTACTAAAACATACACCCTCTGAGGAAGAGACTGACCAGTGGAAAATTGTTTTTCTCTCAACCTAATCATAACAAGATAGACATGATGGGAAACATTCCTAAGGAACATTTTGAAAGGTGGAATTTCTAAGTCCAAAGAGATGTCAGCGTCTGAAAGGCCCTGTGGCTCCAGCACTTCATAGACATTGACAAAAGGCAGCTCCCGCTGCAGACTCCAGAGCCCCGGCCGAGGGGGGCTGCGGTAAGGGGAGAGGGGCAAAGCCGAGCCAGGCCAGTGGGACCTGCCTGGGTTTTTACTCTTTTGTCAGTGTCACCCAACGTCACCTGTGCGATACCTTGTTTGGCCACACGATGTTCAGCACAAAGTACCTGCTTTATCCCGAGCGTTTACGTAAGGCTCTCAGAAATCAGGGTGCTTCCTTCCTTCCTTTCTTCCTTTTTTTTTTTTTTTTTTTTTTTTTTTTTTTTTTTTTTTACTGTTAGGAGGGTAATGTGAGGTAGCTGATGACCGATGATGAGAGGTGAGAGGAAGTGACGGCTTCGTACCTCGTATTCCTTGATACCACTTGGGAGCATCTATACGGAGCTCACTTCAGAATGGATTTTGAGGAAGAAGCGTGATGCGTGAAACACTCGCCATGAAGGAACGCAGCTGCCGTATACGAGAGACTTCTAGATGCCAGGAACTTTGTGTTACCTCATGAGGTGTACCTGTCACTTTATAGAAGAGGAAAACGAGGTTCAGGAAACTTACGTTATTGCCCTGGTCACACATCTGGTAGACTGTGGGGTCAGGATCGAACTGAGTTACCCTTAGTAGTAACGCACGTGCTCTTTCCGCCACCCCAGGCTTCTCTTCCTCCCGACCTCCTTCCTGCTCTGGAAGCTCGTCGTGTTCACGTGTGTACAGGTGCTCGGTGCTGGTCTCTGAGTGCCAGCAAACAGCCCCTCATTCGCAGGTCAGGAAGTTAGCATAACATCTCGGACCCTTGGCTAGTCACATGAGGGCGTCTGCGCTCGGCTCTGTCACCCAGCTGACCGCTCACTGAGCCCCACCAGCCCTCTGTCAACAGTGGCTTAAACATACATTGATCAGGGTGATAGCATTTATGTTCTGTTGAATAATTAAGCTTTGTTAGGGTAAAAACAAATCTTCAAATTCCAGAAGTGGAATTAGATTCTTCTTTTTTAAAATTTTTATTATTATTATTATTTTTTATTATGTTATGTTAGTCACCATACAGTACATCATTAGTTTTTGATGTTGTGTTCCATGTCAGATTCTTCTTTTTAAAAGAAACAGACTGGTAAGGGGGAAATACCAGACTCACCCAGTGTACCACTGCTGTTGCCCTTGGAGCCAGGAAGAGGCAAGAAGAGATTTCATTCAGCATTACTCCTGGCAGAGCATGGCACATTCTGGGCATGGAGAAGGGTTTGCTGAGTGTTTTCCCAGTGGCTGTCGGGACCACAAAGAGTGTGACTACAGTTCTGCCTGCGGGATCCAGGAGGTATATCTGCAGTGTCAGTCAGGAGGTCTTGGCCTGTAACATCGGGTCACCCTAAAGAGAGGACAAAAGGCTCTCTGCTTTATGGGGCCTTTTGGGAGTCTCCAGAGGAGTGACTAGTCTTTCCCTGGCTAAGGTGCCTGTTCACAAGTAACTGTCATTCTCTTCAATCATGACACTNCACAAAAAAAAAAAAAAAAAAAAAAAGCATTTATTTATGCCTAAATCGCAATGTATGCCTAAACTCAAACTACTGCACTGATTTTATGAAAAAAGTTGCTTCATCTTGCTTACGATCCAAAGATAGCAACTCATATTGGGGGAAGTCTGGTGATCAGGGGGAAAATATCTCTTTATTGGGTGACTATTGCTTGGAACGCCCGTTCTATACAAAAAGGAGTTTTTTCCAAACCTAAAAAAAAAAAAAAATGAGTTTTTTCCAGACATCTCTATCTGTGTGTACATTTTCGATTTTGAAATCCGTTACAACTGCTTTTACATTATTAGGCTTATTTAAATACTATTCATTATACTTTAAAGAAATATCATGTCCTCCTTTCCTCTTTATGCTCCTTGATGGATCAGAGTCAAGGGAATTCCTTCTACTTAAACTCTTGCAAATGTTCCGTTTGTGTCACACTTGAGTTTGTTTCATATTGAGGCCATAACTTTTTTGAGCACTTTTTATTTCCTACAGTTTCTAATTACTAGCAGAAGAAATGTAGCCTCCTGCACCATATTATTATGCTCTTACAGCTTCATGCTCATTGCATCTATCGAATGGGATCAATTCCTTTCTCTTGCTTATCAAGTTAGCCGTGGAGCCCACTGAGTGTCTGTTCTAATTTGGAGCAATTGCTTTATGTGTTGTCTATGGTGCTGTCAACCTCTGATTCATTTTTATTGGACTTTCAGTCATTCCCAGAGATTGTTATAGCTCAAGGCTTTTTCTTTCTTGGATTTCACACTTACTTTGTTGGAGTGTATCTGTCTTCAAGTGACTTCCTCAAAAAGGGTATACAGGAGGTAAACTTTTTTTTTTGTATACAAATGTCTTTATTTTCCTATTTTTTTTAAAGATTTTATTTTTTAGTTATTTGAGGGAGAGAGTGAGCGAGAGAGATAGAGAGCATGAGCAGGGAGGAGGCTCAAAGGCAGAGGGAGAAGCAGGCTCCCCACTAGCGGGGAGCCCGATGTGGGGCTCGACCCCAGGACTCCCAAATCCTAGGCCTCCAGAATCCTGACTTGAGCTGAAGGCAGACGCTTAACTGACTGAGCCACCCAAGTGCCCCAAAAGATGTCTTTATTCTCCTATTACAGTTTATTGATAGTTGGAAGAAATGGAGGACAATTGGATCAAAATAACTTTTCCTAAAACCCTGAAGAAGCCACTCCTCTATAGCCTCTTTCTGCATGGATTCCGGACGGTGGCTCCCTCTTTTGTTTCTGCAAAACAGTGCTTCCATGTACTGTCCGTCTTCAGGGAATTTGCAGAGTCTTTCTTTTTTCCACTGTTAGGGATTTATTCGCTTAAAAAAACCCCTTTTATCTTTTATCATCAATTTAACTATTTAATTGAAGGGGGAGGAAGCATACCTCTATATTCTACTATGGTCAATCTACCATCTCGAAAAACAAAACAAAAAATCTTGGCCTTCACCTGTTAAAGTGCAAACACTTTTGGGGTAAGGGTGAAAGAGGCAGCTGACCTTATCACATGCATTCCAATAATGAAATTATTGGAAAGAACAGTGAGTCAGAGCTGTGCAAGGATGTATCAACAAGGCTTCAGAATACATCTTTATAAAACTAGGCAATGGATAATAGTTTCTTTGAAATTTGAAGCCTGACAGTGGTGGTAGCTCAGGCAGAATTACTTCAGAATGGAAATCCTGTTTATAAGTTGCTATTGAATTTTTTGTTATTGGTGTCACATATATATCCATCTATATTTATATCTATGTAAATATATATACACATACATATATACACATGTGCCTATATATATACATATAGATACACTATATATATATGCACACATATATACACATATAGGTACATATACACATATGGTTATATATTGTACTTACATATACACATATGCATATAAATATACATAAATATGTTTATGTGCCATATATACACATATACATGTATATATACATGTAAGTATATACAAATACACACACATATAAGTTGGAGCCTCAGTTACTTTCATTTCAAACATACTTCCTTATTTCCCATCTCCTAAAAGGAGGTCCTGGGTATTTTTTAACATCAGTCTTAAAGATTGCCACTTATGGAAGAACTTAGGGCCTATGCCCATGTGAACTTTGATGCAGCCAGTCTTTCTGGGTTCAACTCTTAGAAATGTTCAAGCTTCTGACAAGACTGTAGCCACTTTGCCACTAAGTTTTTAAAAATTTTTCTTTACCCAGGTTTCATGGCATCCTAAACAAAACAAAACAAAACAAAAACATCTTCTGAAGTTGGTATTATCATGTAGCTCTTCAGGTTGACCATACTATTATTTGAGACCACAGTTCCTTTAGCTACAACCCATCTGCTTCTCATCTTCTTTCACCCCAAAAGTATTTCAGGGGGTTTTGACTCTGAGAATGTGTCAGTGAAGCTAGCTATTGACATAGGTGGATTAAGGCCACCAAGGAAGGAGACCATTGTCTCAGAATATCTCACCCAGCACTAAATCTTTACTTTGTTCCACTGTCTTAAATTCTGCCAGTTGGGTTAATAAGAATTAGCTATTCGTATTTGAATTGGTTTTAATGTCCAAATATTTTTCCTTCCATCTACCTTAGGAGCCTTAGGGAATTGAAGTTTGGAGATAGGTGGAGGGAGAGGTCAGTGAGAAAGGAGACCCTGAGTTGTGTGGGGACAAGCATGAAGTGCATGAGACTGAGGGAGAGGGTACCTAAGACAGCATGGCCTACTCCCAAGGCCACGACCCAGCATGCATGCAACTTGATTTCTGAGAGAAACAGAATGATTCTGCCCCTGCAACTGGTTTCTGGCAACCTTCTCCACTGTTGTGATGATAGAACAACATGCTCGTTTTTCATAAAGTTTACTGCTGTGGGTTTGAGGGCCTGCAACTCCAGTTCCCAAGGTATCTGGGCCTTTTAAGTCCATGCAGTCCAGCCATGTCCATGCTGAGAATTCTCTCCTCAGTTTCCTCACAGCTGGAGCCATATTTGATCAAGTGTTGACTCACTGGACTGTGCACTCCAATTTCTCTATAAGAAAGATAATGAGAAAGGGAAATGCCTACAGGGGAAGGAGGATGGAGGTGGTTTTGGACTTCTTCCTGAAAAAATGAGGCAATATTTATCTTCTAGGCCTTGGTTTGATGCTAGCTGGGGGACGCAGACACTATATCCATGTTTAAGAAATCTTGCTTTGTATGTTGGGTTTTTTTTTTTCTTATTAGAATTAAGGAAGAGGACATTTTTGAGTTTCATGTGTTTAGATAGTTGCAAATTGAGCACATTCTGGGGTCAGGCCAGCTAATTTGGCCTCCTGGCACAGTGAAAATTTGGAGCCAGACCTCTGAAATAATACAGAACAAAGAGCTATGGAAGAATTGAGTTATGTCTCTTATATGTCATTTTCAGTTAGCTTTTTCTCATCAGTTGGGTGGTATTATTTTTACTATATTAATAATTCATACCTCATTCTAGAAAGTGAAAAGATTCATAGTTTGGATTAGCCAAAAGATGGAGTTTTTGCATATGCTGAGTAAATTTGAATAGAGTAGCAATGAAAAAAAGATTAATGTTTACTGAATCTGTTTCATTTGCCAGGTATTGTTTAGAGGCTTTAGACATTTTCTTATTTTATTCTTCATTACAACAGCAACAACAGTAACACCTCTTTGAGAAAAGTATTATGATATTTTATAGTTAAGCAAATTGACTTTTGGTGAGCTGAGGTAGATTGCCCAAGGTCACTCTGCTTGTAAGTGGTTGAGTTGTGTTCAGATCCAGATTTTTGTGATCTCAAATCCAGGCTGTTTCTGTCATGTCATGGTATCTCTGAAAACGATGCCAAAAAGTCTGTCTGGTCAGAAATATCTCTGTCATTGATCTGCCACAGGGCCTGAACTTGCCCTCACTGGAAGGTATCATTTCTAGAAGGCACTTACTACAGCGTGCACCCAGAGCAAGTACAGTGTGGGAGTTCCTGTTCATCAGCTCCCGTACCCCCGCCCCTTGCCATAGTTCAGTGATAGAGTCACATAGAGCAGAAACAGGCTTTGGGACAATTTAGCCCACCCTCTTTTTTTATAAATGATGAAACGGATATAGAGAGGCTAAGGAAACTCCTCAAAATGACATAACTTGTGTGGTTATTTTTTTTTAATCAGAAATCAGGATGTACAGGGGATGACACAGATGGAACTTGATTTAGAGAGTGAGGAAGGGGCAGATATGTTCAATGTTAGGGGGTCCTTCTTAGTGGAAAGCATTATGGGAAATAGCACATAGAGAAAGTACAGACGTCCATGGGGTCACTGCCCTGGGGATCAGGGGTGAAGGGAGCTCCCAGAGTAGGGGGGTGCCTATCATGGGAAGGGTGAGCATTGCAGTTTTGTCAACAACCAGTCAGAAAGCTCAGATCATTAGAAATGTTTGGGAAGGCATGTGCCATTGTTGCCTCTTTCTTGAGAATGCCTCTAGTCATTCCTGTTGGCATTTCACTCAGAGTTGATGGAAGACTCAAACAATACTCTTAGAGAACAGTTGATACAGTTTGTGCGTAGTTTATAGGCCAAAGCTCGGAAACATCTGGCACCTGAAAGTGGAGCCTCAGAAAGCAAGAGGTTAAATTGCCACCCCACCAAGTATTTGGCATGTCAGGGTGGGCCCGCCAGGCACTCACACAGACAGCTTCCACTGAACCTCTGATTCTGATAAATGGGGCAGTGAGGGAAATGGCAGGTCCCGAGAACGTGATAGCATTCTTTCTGGCTGGAGGGGTCTGGTTTTAGTACTCATGTAAATGTGATGAAAGCCTTTTGCCTCAAGCTTAAAAAAACCCGGAAAAAAAAAAAAACAAAAACAAAGCAATTCTGGTTCCTGAAAGAGAGAAATGTTACCCTGCTCTTCTCCGCCTAGGAAATGGCACCGCTGGCACACTTGGCAGCTGTTCTGAGGAGAGCTGTGTGGCCAGCTCTTTGGGCTAGAAGTGTACTGGTAACTGCATAATGATGTCTGAGAAAATCAAAGACCAAAGGAACAATTACAGTTTGGTAGAAACAAATATACAACCAAGCCCAACTTTGGGGTAATTTTTGAAAGGATGCCCTTGGGTCTTGGGGAGACATTCTGGTTATAGATTCTGGAGGAAAACCATAATCATGAAAGGGCATTCAAAGGATCCAATAACCTGCGGTTAAGTCTGTGTGTGTGTAATTGCGATTAGCTGGTCAAGGGAGGGCACTTGGGGATCAGGAAGCCAAGAATGATGTGCCCAAGTATAGCAAAAGAACCGAGGTGTGGGTATGCTTTTGCTCAGAGTACAAAGCAGAGAAAAGGAAGACCTCTTTTCTAGGCCCCATTATGGAAACACCTGGTATGGTCTCACCACTGATGGGCTTTTGGTTCTTAGAAAATCACCTACTTTCCTTAGACCTCAGTTTCCTTTTCTGTAAAAATAAAAGCTTTGACTAGATGATGTTAAAGGTCTTTCCATCTATAGCTGGCATAATGTAGCTGAAAAACACATTCTGGGTCTTTGGAATATTTATGCAGGCACTTTCATTCTTCAAATCGTTGAGTATCTCTTAGAAGGGCAGACAGTTTGGTTGGTACTGGGACTCTGGCAAAGAGTAACAAGTTAGAGTTCTGCCCTTAAGAGACTGATAATTCAGTGGTGTTAATGCCCTGAACTATATGTGAAATTAAGTGCTAAAGGAATATTCATTCGTGTGCTGTGGATGACGAGAGATAGAAAGGAATATGATGATGTGCTGTGTAGCCACGGCATTCACGAGTCTGAACTAATACACGTGAAACAATTAGAAGACATGTAAGGAATAAACTTCTGAATGCTGACTAAAACTGCAACTGGGAAGTCAGAGCAAGCATACTGGGGAAGGAAGGGCTTGGTGGGACTGTGGAGGAGTGCTCGGATTTGAATAGGCAGAGAGGACAGACGAGGAATTGCCAGCTGGGGAAAATAGTATAATAATTAATAGAAGAAATATTCATAGTTTTTCTCAGAAGCACTGAGAGCTTCAGCTGTCCTCAGCCAAATGTTAACCCAGATGGTATATCCAAATTTCATAATTAACAGTTCACCCAGGCACCACAGGTGCTTCAGTATAAGTCTCATGTTATTATTTGTGGGGCCACGGAAGAAGGAGGAGAAAAACCTAGGGGTGGGGAAGGAGGGTGGGTGGGGGTGATACCCTGGGGCCTTTTCCCAAGATGGGTAAGTTTGATTAGTTTCTGTTTGGTTACTGTTTCGGAAGCTGTATTTAGGTTTCATCTCTGCATCCAGACAAGTTGTCTGGTTTACTGGGAAGCCACAGATGGAGTTCACAAGGCCAGCAGATGCATATATGCAAGGGCACGGCGCCTGGCACAGTGCTCTCGCTTATTTCCCTTGGCTGTTGAGACCAGGGCAAGAGAAGGTGGGAACCAATCAGCAGAAATTAATCATCATTTCTGCTGAAAACACAAGTCAGAGCAGATCCTGAATGGCTGAGGGACATCGGAGGGAAGTCAACAGAAGTAGCACCCTTCATACGGTGCCAGACTCAGGCCTGGAGCCCCACTGGCTTACCTAGGAGACTGGGTTCTGCTCCCTGTACCAGCCCCTTCCTCAGAGGCACACAGATGGTTTCTGCCTTAGAGGCTCTAAGCAAAATTCCGTATTTATTAAAATTGAGCACAATTTATCATTTTTGCCTGCTTTTCCTTTTTGGCCCTTTCCCAACTCCCATGAGGGAAGGTTTAACTCCAGTTATTCATTCCATCCTTGGAATCCTGTGTTTAAACATCGTCCTGCGTCTGAAGTAGATGGTGGCATTGGGTCCCAGTCTCTTAGGTTTTGGATGACATTTCCTCCAGATACATGATGTTGGGTTGGTTCTTGCCCAATCTAAAGCTGTTTTGTTTTGTTTTGTTTTTTTATAGCTACAGCGATGATGCTGTTGCTGTGTTGGAAGAAGGTGACTGTGTTCTTGATGTCTTGCTACATTTTGCAGTCCCCCTGTCTGCCAGCCCCTGCTACACAGCTGTCCACATTGACTGGGCATGGTCAAGCCAACTGACCATGGAAAGGGAAGCTTGGATTCCTTCTGTGATGAACTAAGGAAGCCTCTTTTTTCCTTCTTTATTTCTACAAAGTACACTGAGATTAAAATAATTTGCCCCAAATACTCAGCAAACTGGGCCTACACTTAGACTAGAATATTAGTCTCCTGGTGCTCTTCAAATCCATAGATTTCTACTTGTCTAGAATTTTGCTCCTTCATGAGAGGCAATATAATACATGAATACATTGATAAAAAGGGAGAGCTCTGAGAGTGATAATCCCAGACAGTTCAGATTCTTTTTTTCTTCTTACTAGCTCTTTGTACCCTGGCAAGTAACTCATCATTCCTGTGCCTCAGTCTGTAAAACACACAGTGCCTGTGTAATGTGCTAATGATTAAATGAGTTAGTTAGTATATTAAAAATACTTATTAACAGTGTCTGGAAAACTAAGGATCCATAATATGTTGGTGCCATTATTATTTTTATTTTATTATTTTTATCATCATTGTCAGAGTATGACAGTGCATTCAGATATGCGCATTGTTTATCTTCAGAAGGTTTCTATTATGAACCTGGGGACCATCATTTTGTAAATCAAAATCTATTTATGAACATAATAATAAAAAAATAAAAGTGACTTCAGAGGCAACAACAACAACAACAACAACAAAAGAATCACCTGTTAGGTGAGACACCAACCTAGGCATCAAAACCAACCTAGGCATCAAAACCAACCTAGGCATCAAAACCAACCTAGGCATCAAAATCAACCTAGGCATGATTAAAGCAAAATCTGTGCTCTCAAGAAATTACTCTTTTGTGGAGAAACAAAATATAAAACAATGTGAGAAATAGAAGACATGATGGGGAGGGGGGCATGGAATTAGATTGGGGATTGTCTTCTCAGTAAAGGTCACCCCTGAGCTGAGCCTTAGAGGTAAATAGGCAGGGGTGGGACAGGCTTGTGGACACCATGCACAAACACTTGGAGATAGGGAGAGCATGGCACACGTGAAAGAATTGGAAGAACTGAGGGGTCAGGTTAACTGGAGGGCAGAGTACAGGGTAAGGGAGGCTCTCGATGAGCTTGGAGAGGTGGGCTAAGGCCACATTGTAAAAGGCTTGCGTGCATGCTAAAGAAAACAGATTTCAGGGCACTTTTATATGAAATTACAAAACTGGCCCCTTTCCTCCAGGGGCATAACTCTTTACCAGCATTCACAGCTTGGTTAGTAGAACGTGTGCTGGGTTTCAGCGCCACCCTTGTGCAGGGAACACACCACGCAACCACGTGCAATGGCCCTGTTAGAGGATCCTACTCTGGTTCTTGTGGCCACATTGCTTCCCAGAGGCAAGGAGTTTAGGGGACAAGGGGACATGCCCATCTAGAGTTGGTTTCTCCCTATTCTGGATCGCATTCTGTATACCCAGGACCCTACACTTCCCTGTGCAAACTGCATTGAACCTACTTTGGACGTGGCTCCACACCTCCATGAGTGTTCAGGCCTGAGAGGTGTCCCCAGCACTGTTTAGGGGTATGTGTGTGTGCGCACATGTGCATATGTGGAGCTCCCAGTGAGGGAGGGAACTGGAGTGAGAAGGGAATGGAATAGCGGTGGACTGCAGACCTCCGCTTGTTCTTGCCCCAGCCTGCAAATGTTAAGGTTTAGGACTCTTTAGGAATGTTTACTTTAAAGATGGGGCGCCTGGGTGGCGCCTGGGTGGCACAGCGGTTAAACGTCTGCTTTCGGCTCAGGGCGTGATCCCGGCGTTATGGGATCGAGCCCCACGTCAGGCTCCTCCTCTATGAGCCTGCTTCTCCCTCTCCCACTCCCCCTGCTTGTGTTCCCTCTCTCGCTGGCTGTCTCTATCTCTGTCAAATAAATAAAAAATCTTTAAAAAAAAATTAAAAAAAAAAAAGATGGTTTTGGCTGCTGTGTGGCGACAGGCCTGGAGAGAATGTGGCCTGTGGAGAGGGAGGAAGTGTAGCTGTATCTGAGTGAAAATGCCCAGTGTCTGAGCCAAGGCAATGATTTTGGTAAAGGACAAAAACAGGATGGTTTTGAGACCTATTGTAGGTGGTAAAATCCACGGGATTTTGTGGCCAGTTATGATTTGAGTGAGAGAGAAAAATGAATTGAGGAAGATTCCCATCTGGGTGGACAGTTGTGCCAGGCACAGAGAAAGGTGACAGCAGGAAATGCATTTGGGTAAGTGGGAGAATGAGTTTAGTTTTGTCCATGCTGAATTTGACGTGCTATTGGACATTCAAGTGGAAATGCTTGCTACAGTTGGATGTAATAAGAGTAATGACTAATGCATACATAGTACATCCTAGGTGTCAGATCTTTTTCTAAGGAAATCTGCATCTGTAAACTGGGATTTTTCAGTCTCAGCACAATTGACATTGTGGGCCAGATAACTCATTGTTGTGGAGGTGGTCTTGTTCATTGTAGGATGTTTAAGTATCATCCCTAGACTCTGCCCACCAAATACCAGTAGCACCCACCAGTTGTTAAAACCAGAAATGTCTCCAGACATTGCCAGATGTCCTATGAGGGGGCTAAAATCACCCCCCTGTTGAGAACTACTGCCAGAAACTCACATCCTTACAACAGTTCTGTGATCTGCAAGTGATGGTTATTATTCAGAGGTTAAGGACTTGTTCAAGGTCACATAGCGAGTAAGTAGCTGAACCAGGAGCATTCTGGCTTTAGAGCCCCCTTGTAACCACTGCTTCATAATACCAGTCAGGAGTAAAACTGGGCCTGGAGAAAGATTTTTTAAAAAATATTTATTTGTTAATTTGGGAGAGAGAGAGAGTGAGCATGTGTGAGCATGGGGAGTGAAAGAGGGAGAGAGAATCTCAGGCAGACTCCCCACTGAGTAGGGGACTCAATGCCATGGGACTTGATCCCAGGACCCTGAGATCACCACCTGAGCTGAAATCAGGGGTCAGATGCTCAATCAAGTGAGCCACCCAGGTGTCCTGGAGAAAGAGATTATAAAACTGTAGGCTAGAGTTGATGTCACAAATCATTCAGGGTATCTATTGGGAAAAGAAAAGGTTTCTATTATGAACCTGGGGACCATCATTATGTAAGCAGGGTGAGGGCCTTCAAAAGAGGCTGAGCAGACATGGCTGCAGATGTAAGAGAAGAGCCAAGAGTGATGTGGGTTATCAGGCATTCCGAAAGAAGGTGAAGGTTGAAAGGGGCTCTTGGATTTAGCAACAAGGATGTCTTTGGTGAGCTTTGTGGCTTCATTTCACTGTGGGGATAGAAGTGGAAGCCAGCTAGCAGAGTCTGAGGACAGGGCATTAGAGTTTGGGACTGAAATATTCCTTTTGAGATGCTGGCTTGAAGTGGTTTCTTTGGCCTTCTCAATGTGCTTCTGTCGATGGTGCTAAGGCAGTCTATCTGCTGCCCTGGCCCAAACGGAAGCAGCTCACCTGCGAAAACAGACAAGCAGGTTGCAGACATTACCCTTGAACTTGACAAGCAGATCCTTCAGCATAGTCATTTCCTCCGCCTTCGGAAATGCTGTTTCTAATGAACTGCATGCAAGCAGAGAAAAGAGCCTTGTCTTTTCTTAATCCTGCTGATTCCTGAGTGCTTTCATTTTGCCCAGTTTCTGTCATGTCAGGGGTCGGAGGGTGGTTTGTTCTGGAGCATGGAGGGGTCTTCATTGCCTCATCCACCCCTTTTTACTCAGCCGGAATGAAAGCGTCCTGAGGAGTGACTGCCTGAGGCCAAAGTACTTCCTGGCTGAGGTTCCCGAACTTGGCTGATCATTTGGATCACCTGGGGGAACTTTTTAAAACACAGATTCTTGGTCCTCACCGTTGGGGAGTAACTCAGTAGGTCTGAGCCCTACAAGCCCAGTTTATAAAAAACCCCGACACTCTGGATGGTTCTGAGGACATACTGGGATAAGACAGTCCTCTGTAGCAGCAGTGTGCAAGACTTTTCTTTCTTTCTTTTTTTTTTTTTTTTTAAAGATTTTATTTCATTTATTCGACAGAGATAGAGACAGCCAGCGAGAGAGGGAACACAAGCAGGGGGAGTGGGAGAGGAAGAAGCAGGCTCATAGCAGAAGAGCCTGATGTGGGGCTCGATCCCATAATGCCAGGATCATGCCCTGAGCTGAAGGCAGATGCTTAACCGCTGTGCCACCCAGGCGCCCCCCAAGACTTTTCTATGAAAGGCCAGATCGTCTCTGTTCCATCTGCTTTGCTGTTCTAGTATGAAAACATAGACACTATGTCAGTGAACGAATGTCATGTAATTCCCATGTGTCACGGAATATTACTTAAAAAAAACTCTTCCGCTAGCCGTTTAAAGACGACGAAGCCAGTCCTAGCTTGTAGGCTACACAAAAATAGCAGTGGGTCATACTTGACCTATTGACGATAGCCTGCCAACTGGGTAATTAAGCAACAAATAGTGACTAAATGTTGACTCATATAGTTTGGAATATGGGCTTCACCAGTTCCCAGCTCTGTGATCTCGGACAAGTTAGTTAACCTACCCTGATCCTCTTCGTGCTTTTTCTGTAAGTGGGATATAGTGTTTTCATTCATATTTTGTAGGCTGTTGTGAAGATTAAATAAGATATTATATATAGGTTCCTAAAACAGTGCAGTGCCTGGTAATTATAAGTGCTCAGTGTTAACATTTGTATTATTACAAGGTATAATGCTTGATACTCTGGAGCTGGAACAAATCGATAAAGCCAGTCCTTCAGCCTTAAAAGAACTCATACACTAACCAGCAGGGTAAGACATGCAGGCAATTCTTTGATGACAGAATGTAAGTTCATTGGAGTTGATATTATACACACATTGACATTGAGAAGGGTGTTGCGGGCTTGGTGCTGGAGAGGCAAGTCTGTAATCTTGCTTTGCATTCTCGTGCTTCTCTGCCCTTTCTTTCGTGTTGCTCTTATATTACGGAGTTCATCTGTTATAAAAAAGCTTCCTGTCGACACAGAACAGCTGAGTAGGGTCTGTAGCTCTGGACGTCACAATCTCATTGAATTGACTTGAATGCTTAATTCATTGTGAACTCTAAGGGAGTGTACACAGAGCCTGTTTTTAGGGTATAATTGGCTCATACTTTCAGAGTTACCTGAGTCATCGAAAAAATGATAGGAGATGTAAAACACTTTTGAATAAACCGGATAGTTTTTGTACTATTTGGTGGCGTTTCTTTGAAAATGAGACAATACAAAACAAAAAGCTGCACTACATCTTCGCCATAATTTTTTTTAAATTGGAAAGCACGAAGATAAAGAAATGACTTTTATTCTCAATATTTAGCTATTATTTTGTTGCATATGCTCCCAACCTTTTTTGGGGGATTATGCCGTGATGTATATCACGATGTAAGCATTTATATGCATCATATATTTTCTGGAAAGATTGGGATTGCACCATATAAATTATTTTTAAAATCTTCCTTCAGCTTAATAATACTGCATGTACAATTCATGTCCTTAAGCATCTTATTCAACAGCATCTTTATAAAATTGCTAACTATATAATTATCATCATAGGCTTTGGAAATTAAAAGCACAACACATGAAATGGTATTTTGGTAACCACGGAGGCGTGCCACTCGGTGCCTCCTCTCAGGGCTGCTGTGAGGGGTGTGGTGAATCGACAGCCTCCAGCTGTCACACTTCAGGGATCTGCCCCCATGTCCACACTGAGGCCACACATGACTGCACTGGACACGAAGAGGGTTTTGGAACCAGGCCATTCCTGCCTGATGCAGAACCCCTCTGACAGGCACCTGTTGCTCTGTGGCACCCTGTCAGCCTGGCTAGAAATTTCTCAGAGCTGCGCTGCCCTCTCAGGCTCCTCCTAACCTCCGTCCTTTCTTCTCTCCTTTCACAGGTGTCAAGTTGATATCCCAGTCAGAAGGTTCTCCTGCCTCCTCCTAGCCACTCTCCCTTTTATCTCTCACAAGTGCTTTCTCTTGTACTTCTCATTTCATCTGGGCAGCTTCTTCTTGGACAACCCCAATTGACGTTGGTATTGGCGTGTCTCTCTCCTACTTCTGCCTCTTAGCATTTGGTGCCCTTCCTCAAAGGCAACCCTGCCATTACTTTCTTGTGGATCCTTCCAGAGTTCTTTATTCATATACAATCATTTCGTGTATTTCATATATTTCTTCTTCTCTTTACTTCTCCTGCCCTGCGTGTTGCTTTTTTCACTTCACATATCTCGGGGACAGGTCTTACCTTATTAGGACATGTACAATTGCCTTTTTCTTTTCTTTTGCCTGTATAGCATTCCATTGTTTGGAAGTATTATAATTAATTTGAACTATTCTCTATTATCTGGTTATTTCTATCATTTTCTTTTTTTTTTTTTTAAAGATTTTATTTATTTATTTGACAGAGATAGAGACAGCCAGCGAGAGAGGGAACACAAGGAGGGAGAGTGGGAGAGGAAGAAGCAGGCTCATAGCAGAGGAGCCTGATGTGGGGCTCGATCCCATAACGCCGGGATCACACCCTGAGCCGAAGGCAGGCGCTTAACCGCTGTGCCACCCAGGTGCCCCATATTTCTATCATTTTCTGTTCAAAGCAGTGTTGTGATGAGTATCTGTATCTAAATATTTTTATACCCATGTGAGAGCTAATCCCAAATGTAGCCTTTCTGGGACAATGGGCGTGTATATATTGTGATTTTGAGAGAGATTGTCAAACTTCCCTTCCTGGTGGATGCACTGATTTCTACCCTCAGACATCTGTGGCAGCAATAGTGTCACTTGTAATGGCAACATAAGAAATTTAAAATTGAAGTGGTGTCATTAAACTCTTCTTTAGTGCTTTGTCTTTAAGATTCTGATCTTTGTGTAATTTCATGATTACTTTGTCTGGAGTTTTTTTCGTGGAGTTTTTGAGCACACTCAAGGAATTTAATACCATTTTTGTAGGTTAGCTGGTTAAACATTCTGTGTCATTTAACAGGGAATGATAACCATTCATGTTGATGGGGCCACTTATAGCTATCAAGGCATTGGAATAAATCAGAAAGAAACCACAAGTAGTTGATACCTGTAGGAGTAATGATTTGTACATTAGGAAAAACACAGAATGGAAGTTAGAAGATCTCTTCTATTCCTGTTTTGTTCTTTTTCTGTAGTTCCTCAGTTTCTTCACTTTTACCCACTTAACCTCACAGGGTTCTTGTGAGGACAGGATATGAAAGCAAATGGAATACATTATTAATATGATCATTTGTTATTAATAAGGGTCAGAGGACACTTGAGGGTGTCAAATATTCTTTTTTTAAAGATTTCTTTACTTGAGAGAGAGTGTACCTGAGCAGGGGCAGGAGCTGAGGGAGAGCAGAAGAGGGAGCAGACTGCTGAGCGTGGAGCAGCTGAGCGTGGAGCCCCACTTGGGCTGGATCTCAAGATCCCGAGATCCCGAGATGACGACCTGAGCTGAAACCAAGATTTGAATATTTAACTGACTGAGCCACCCAGAGGCGCCCCAAATATCATTCATTTTATTGAGAACCAGCACATTGACTTTTTTTCTGGTGAAATTCTTCCAGTATAGATATGATTTTGGTGAAACATGAAGAGGGTTGGCCTTAGGGTAAGGTCCTTCACTTTTCTGTGCTTTAGTTTCCTCATCTGTAAAATGGTGCTATTAATAGTAATTACCTCATAGAGTTGTTATGAAATTAAATTAATAATGCAAAACTCTTAGAAGAGTCTCTGATACCTAATAGGTGCTCAATAAATATTAGCCATCATCATTATTAGTATACCACAATGATCTCTGTTTAGCTTATTTAACTTCCCTGGCCTTTGAATTTAAGATTATAGAAGGAGTAATTTATTAAAAATGGATTCAAAATTTTAAAACTGAGAGATAGCCCTAGAAAAAAGTAAAATATAAAAATGTTAAAGATGTAAAAATAGTCAAAAGAAATGGCTTCACAATGAACCAGAATTTTTAAGAGTAAAAGAAAAAAACAACCCCAGGAACTAGAGATATTATTTTCAAAGCAAATAATTCTATCAGTGAAATTGTTTTGCCTGATGTGTATGCTACTGAATGGTCGAATGTGATATATGTGACTTCCATCTCCATTGGGCAAACCTTAGGCAAAATTTTGAACCAAATAAAATATATCTTGGGATTCATTCCATTCCCTTTATCCTCACCCCTCCCCCATCTCTTTATCCAAATTTGTTAGAGGGGTGATCATCTTGCCTCCCCAGCTGCTCACATGAACCCTGCCCTAAGCCACAGTGTTTTACCCCAAGCAATTGCAATGCAATTTGTTCTAAAATTTTCTCTCCCTTCTTCTCCTAGTAGAGGAAATGAATCAGATAAATTAGTTCACATTAGACTTTACTTTTGTATCTATCTTTATGAAAAATAGGTGCTTAGGCTAGATCAAATTCCCATCATAGAGATGGAAAATGCAACATCCAAAGGCTTGGTCGTGCAGTATACCCATCTGATGCTTTATCTATAGTCCTGTCCGGTCTACTTCCTTAATATCATTTGAGTTTGTCCTAGATAACAGGCCTCCTAAAATAAAAAATCTGGCCATGTCTGCCCCTCTAACGTCCTTTGATAGCTGTATCTAATGTGGCATAAAAGTGTCTTCATGCCCAGGCAGCCCCTTACCTCGGTAGCTTCACCAGTTCTCATTTCCTGTTCACTCCCACTCTACACTCCAAACCTTGGAAGATTGCTCGTCTTCCTCCATACTTCTTTGATTTGCAATGCTTGCCCTGAGAAATGTTGACTCTTATTTTTATTTCTTTTCTCTGTCTGGTGACTGTATGATCCATATATGATCTGTAAATTCTCCTTATTGACTTGGTTGTACAAGACTCGGAACCAAATTATGGTCCTCATCTCCCAAATGTATAGACATTTAATAGCATGCATTTAATTTTCTTCCTGGGCCGACTGGTTTTCCCCACTCTTTTTCCATTACTCCACTCCCCCCAACTTTTAAAAAAGAATAAAAACTTATTTTGCATTTCTGTTATCCTTTGATATCGTATGAATCTTTGAAAATTTCCTTAAATGCTTTCTGGAACAAGGTGCATCGTAACCAACTAAGTAAATAAATACTGCTCCTACTTTTCCTTCCAAACCCAGCCTAAATATCCCCTCCTTTGCCTTGTTGGACCATGCCTTTCTTCCTTCTGGTTTAGCTCTTTGGCCTCTATGATCCCGTATTACTTTGAGTTACTATTCTAACTCTAAATCAATCTGCACTGTAAATGTCTCTTTCTCCACTAACCTAAACTTCTCCATGTAGACATGTTGGCCCTTATCCCTGTATTTCCAGCTTCCAGGACAGTGTTTGCACATGTTAAACGTGTGATAAGGCATTCACCGAATACATGAATAATTGTACAAACTGAAGAATATAGAGCTTCAGATCAGGTCAGCTCTACTACATTAGATGATATGGTCACCTTCTGGGACATTAATGTATTACTTCCTTGATCACTGTCTTGGAAAATACAGGAAAATAATTTTTCTGTGCACACTTCTAGAGCTGCTGTTTTCAAGGTAATTATCTCGAGGTTGGTCACAGTATGTTTGGTGAAGAGTGCCAAGAACACAAATGGTGTTTGTTTAAGCTGTTGGTGTTTAAAATCTCCTCTGAGCAGTGTAATAACTAGTTCTCAGGAGGACAATGACGGGCCCCTTGGAGCAGGCACTGAAGAGTGGAGGAGGAGAATGTGGAAAAGGAGGTGGGCTAGCACAAAGAAATGTGTTCTTTTTTTTTTTTTAAAGATTTTATTTATTTATTTGACAGAGAGAGAGACAGCCAGCAAGAGAGGGAATACAGGCAGGGGGAGTGGGAGAGGAAGAAGCAGGCTCCCAGCGGAGGAGCTTGATGTGGGGCTTGATCCCAGGACCCTGGGATCACGTCCTGAGGCGAAGGCAGACGCTTAACGACTGAGACACCCAGGCACCCCAAGAAATGTGTTCTTACCTGAAAGAAAACTCACTCTCTGTCCACTTACCCTACTACCCAGTTCCTAATTGTTAGGTATAAGTGATTAAGAGTCTTACAGTCTCTGTGTTGGTCTTATTGAAGCTCCCAGGATGGGCATGTAAGCAGTAGGACACGCTGCTTTGTCCATTGACAGCAGCGGTGAGTTTTGCCATGTGGTGATGATTTTCCAGTGATTTCTGAGCTGAGATCTTGCCATGAGTTCCAGCAAGCCTTATGTGGATCTGTTGGGTTTCTTCTCCGCAGAACCTAGTAACGGGCTATCAGCAATGTTTTCCTGATGACAAGGCAGAGAAGTTGAAAGAGCACTGGAGAAAGATGCAGGCACTTGGAGAAATATTAATAATTGAAAGAAGTTGTCTTTTTTGTTGTTGTTGCTCAACTCATGTGTTTGGATCAAGGAAAAATAATGTTATGATTATGCCTCTTAATTTGAAAGGCTGAGTGGAAAGAGCTGTCCGGCTTTTAGTGTACATTTGGGGTCACCTGTGGTACATTCCCAGGTCTCCTTTAAGTGTGTTGGAAACTGATATGCATGGTGTAAGTTAGGCATATTATCTTTCTTATGTCAAGCCGTAGGTTTATCACCAAGGTTTGGGAGTTGATGTCAGATTTGATTTTTACGTCTTACAGGTTAGTTTTCCTGGATGAATTTATTATTCACTTTGATATCCCTCTCAGGTCCCTTGACTTGAGAATTTATGTCTATGCTAGAGGACTTCCCCCTGCCTTTTTTCTGCTAATTCTTTTCTCATTCATGTGAAGGACACATTTTAGACCTCATGTTCTGCCCAAGTTCATTTCCGAATGTATGTTGTGTGGTGTAAGAAGAGTCTGAGTTTTAATGCTTTTTCTCTTTGGTTCTTTAAAGCACACCTGTTATTGGATACCATCAGACTGGCAACAAAGCCTTGTCACTGGTCATTTTGAGAACATAGAGTTCCTCAGGGTAGATGGGATTTCCCATCCTATTTCTAACCATGACTACAAAAGCAAGAGATAAGAGGGAACTTCTTGACTGTGATGAGTGGAAAGGAAGGAGAAGGGTCTTATCTAAGTGACTGTTTTATGGAATGCTGGTACCTTGAGATGCTCTATAATAAAAGGGTTCTAAATCAAGTTCAGTATATTATATTTCCCTTTTGTTGCTCCATAACATATTAGCATATCAAAGGCCTTAAAAGGTTCTGCATTACTAGATTAATTTTGTTTAATTCAGTGTTTCTCAGGAGTATTAGATAATGGAATTCTTTTTTCACTGTAATGTTATTAACATTAGCACCACTTTAATGTCCCGGTCTAATATCATGCTGGTCTTTTTTATGGCCATGGAAACTTTCCGTAGTAAATGCTAACGTCAGATGTACACGGCCATGATGCTCAGATTTCTGAGATCTCTGTAAATGTACAGAACAAAATTTTCTGCTTTGGTTAATTCCTATAGCAAGTGCTTATTAAGTGCTATGTCAGATATTATGCACGAAATATGTAAATATGTAAATAATAATGCAATTATACTTTTGAAGAGTGCTGTGTTATTTACAGTTTAGGGGTTCATAGGAAGAAGGTAGTCACCCTGTTGCAGGAAATGTTCCTGGAGGTAGAAAGGAGGCCTGATAGGGTAAAAGGTGCCCTAGACTGAATCACAAGACCAAGGTCAGGTAGAAGCCGCACCACTGGACAGGCTTTTTGATGGTGGTTGATTCAACTAAGGTTTAATTGTGTCATCTGCAAAGTGTCCTTATGTAGTAGACAGAATTCTAAAGATGGTCCCCTCAAGATGGCTGTCTTCTGCTTATTCAGTCAAATATGAATCTAGGTATTGTTGTGAAGGGATTTTGCAGGTGGAATGAAATTCCCAAGTCATTTGACCTTGAAATATGAGATAATCTGGTTGGGTCTAATGTAATCACATGAATCCTTTAAAAGAAGAGAGCTTTCTTAGCCAGTGAGAGAATAGGTCAGAGAGACAGGTTTCTGCTGGCTTGGAGGAAGGAAGAGAATAGCTATATTGTGATCTCTATGAGGGCAAGTGGGTTCTAAAACCTGGGAGTGATCCTGATCAATGGGCAGCAAGAAAATAAAGACCTCAGTGCCACACTGTCATGGAAATGAATTTTGTCAACAAGCAGTAGGCTTGGAGGAGGATGCCAGACCTCAGCTAAGGATACGCAGCTGGCTGACAGTTTGATTTCAGCTTGTGAGACATGAGCAGAGGACCCAGCTAACTTCTACCTGGATTCCTGACCCAAGGAAAATATGAGAAAATGAATTTGTGGTGTTTTAAGGTGCTGAATTTGTGCTGATTGGTTAAGGGAACAACAGAAACCTAAAACAGCTTATCATCCATCCTGCATGCAGATTGCTAGGACATGATATACGTGATAGCACTTTGTAAAGCATGAAGAGCAGTGCACGTGTCAAAGTTCAAAACAGGTCCCATACTTCCTACCCTAAATCTGCTTCTCCCCAAGCGTCTTCTCAGCTTAGGCAAATGGTACCATTATCCAGATAATACAACCTCAAAACTGAGAAGTTATCTCCTTCCTTCCTCCCTTCCTTTCTCCCTCCCTCCTTCCTTCTCTCCCTTCCTTCCTTTTCTTTCTTTTCTTATCCTTCATGTCTGATCTGCCAGCAAGTCCTGTTAACCCCTAGACTACTGCCTGGCACATAGAAGTCCTCCCGAGATGCTTGTTGAATGAGTGAATGATAATTATTCCTTGGATTAAGTCACCTAGATAATTGCCTCCATGAATTCCTTCTTCTTTGGGATGTCTGTCATTGTAATAGATTAGAATTTTTTTCATAAGTGCATACTCCCTTTCCAATTCCTCACCTCAGTGGAGGAAGTCAGCTTTTCCTTGCCTTATTCAGGTTAAACTTGGCCACGGACCAGTTTTAATTAACAGGAGTAGATGGAAGTAACAATCTGCTAGTTTTGAACAGAGGTTTTAGGAGGCATTGGTCCTTCCACCTGCCCACTTTGGGAGCTTCCAAGCTTCTACATTAATAGAACATACTCTAGGTATTTGCTACCCTTCCAGCTTGGGCCTCAGCGTGAGACAGACAGAGCACAGTTGCCCCAGCCACCCAACACCTACAGGCTGAAGCAGAGCATTCCCAGGCACTGTGAGTAAGATGATACATAATGTTGTTTAAGCTACAGATTTTTTGGGCTGGTTTGTTATGCAGCATTAGAAAAGCAGTAGTTGACTAATATACTTTTCGAAGTCTGTAACGCTCCCACAATCTAGGAAATAGCATGTCTTGGGTCAGTGACTTAATGAGGTTATTTAAAAATTGATTTCTGTCAGTTAAATATACTAAGAACTCACTTCTTTTGAGACTGAAGAGACAGAAAACTGTAAGGAATGACAGAAATGAGAATTTGCAACTCTCATTTTTCAGATAAGGAAACTGATGTCCAGGGGAGCTCAAGCTAGTATAATTAATTCGTTCTAGAGGGACTAAAGTCCAGAGCTCCTAAAGCAATGCCTCAGAGGCCGTAATAGGAGAATTTGATGATAAGGAGACTAAATTGTGTGTGAAAATCAGCTCACTTTGTAACTTTCTTTGAAATACGCAAAGTGCAAGCAGCCCAATGAAAGGCAACATTGGCTTTGGGAAAAGCAGGACATATTTTTTAATATCCTTTGGGAGGAAACTGCCCTGTGTACCTATTAGCTACCGTCATTCAGAGGCATAATTTTAGCTAACATTGATCTGCTCATTAGACATAGCCTTCTGTTTTGATCTCAGCTGACCGGTAGGACCTAAAGTTTGATTTGATTAAAAGAATAGGTGACACTGAATTGGAAAATTTCCTCAAGTTAAACTTGGTGAAAGCAGTTAATTCCAAATCACTTCCTCTTTTGCCTATTTGATAAACACTTGTACTTTCCTGGGGGGCGGGGGAAGCCACATGAGGCACTTTTTAGGGGCTCTTCAACTTAAATAAGGATTGTTATATTTTGCTGATTTTTTTTTTTTAATTTGGGAAAGGTGACTATCCTCAGACATTCCTTTAGATTACAAATTTGGTTCCGACTTCAAAAATCTCATACTATTATATCAAAGCATGTTAGGGTTATAACTTCCACAGGCTTCAGTATCATTAATTCAGCACCCCTCCTTGCTGTTTTTACCTTGTGGGCACCATGGCCAAATAGTACATTTAATTGCCTTAGAAATTCTGTAGGTTTTAATAATAGTCGTAGTTCAAATCTAGGTATACTACATTGTAGCAATTAAATATATCAACTTTCTTTTTTAAAGAAAAAAATTTATTACATCCTTCAGTTTCTTTTGGAAGATGGTGAATTTTGGATAAAGAGCCAACCCAGTGTGTGGTGCAAAGTAAGCAACCAGTGTAAAAAGTCATACGTACTTAGTGACTACAAGAAAGACATTGGGAGCGAGGTGAATAACCATTTACAAACTCACCTTTCTGTAGTGAATAATTCAGGCTCAAGCCCATTAAATCTATTAGAGCCCAAATGCACAACATTGGAGTGCATATCAGACTAGTCTTTGGAGCTTTTAGAAAATGCCTGTGTTAGACCCTGTCACTGAGACTGGAACTCCTCAGGACTGGGATGGGACTGTGCTATTTGTTTAAAGAAAAAAAAAGCTCTATAGGTGAGTCTGATATCTGGCCGCTGAGTTCAGAATTCTCCAAAGGTTTTTTTTCCATGACTTTAGGTTTCATTACTTCACTTCACTCTGCCTTAATCTGTTTTGTTCCATGACCAACAGGACAATTCAGAAATAGTTCTATCACCATTAATAGTAAATTATGCTGACCCGTTATGTTACAGTTTTGCAGATATGGTCCAAGTTTAATTTCAAGAATTTGCAACTTTTTAATAGCCAAAAAATTACATTCTATAACTTGTAAAAAAAATAAAGTTTCTCTACTTTGGGCTTTTAGGTTTTTAAAGTTTAATTTTGTATTTCTCTTTAACCTCGGGTATCTTATCTATTTTTTCAAATTGTTTTCCTTTAGAGGTTGGATCAGTAAATACTTGAATAAGTGAATGCATGAAGAAAAATAAAATGAGATTCAGTTTTCCAAGGATAATTCTAGTACTGTAGATTTCATACTGAAATAAGTGTGTTTGTGTGCATTGTTTTTGCATTTTTTTAATTAATTTATTTATTTTTAAAGAATTTATTTATTTATTTGACAGAGAGAGAGAGACAGCCAGCAAGAGAGGGAACACAAGCAGGGGGAGTGGGAGAGGAAGAAGCAGGCTCCCAGCAGAACACAGAGCCTGATGTGGGGCTTGATCCCAGTACCCTGGGATCAGGCCCTGAGCTGAAGGCAGACGCATAATGAATGAGCCACCCAGGCTCCCCTTTTTGCATTTTAAAAAAGATTTTTAAGTTATCTTATGATTTGCTTTTTTTTAACAAAACTATTTTTATAGCTTATTTCCTTAAAAATTGGAAAATTTAGTAAACACACACAAAAAATCTTCAATAATCCTATGATTAGAAAGTAATATTCTTTACATTTCAGTGTATATTTTTCCAGCTACTTTTTTCTATAGTCGTATACCTAAAATACAAACTGGGATTTCTCAGGCAGTTCTTTTTTGTGAACTGGCTTGTAAAAACATCATTCTTATTAGTTTTAAAATTATAAAGAAACACAGGGGCACTTAAAAAACCCAAACAATACAATTTTTAAATTAGGAAAATAAAAGCCTTTCTGTCCTCCCCCATCATGTTCAGTCCTACTACCCATAGGGAAAGTGCTATTTGGTGTGTTTTTTTGTTTGTTTTTTGCCTACACTGTATTTTTTTTAAATGTTTTTTTATTATATTATGTTAGTCACCATACAGTACATCCCCGGTTTCCGATGTAAAGTTCGATGATTCATTAGTTGCGTATAACACCCAGTGCACCATGCAATACGTGCCCTCCTTACTACCCATCACCAGTCTATCCCATTCCCCCACCCCTCTCCCCTCTGAAGCCCTCAGTTTGTTTCTCATAGTCCATAGTCTCTCATGCTTCATTCCCCCTTTTGATTACCCCCCCTTCCTTTATCCCTTTCTTCCCCTACCGATCTTCCTAGTTCTTATGTTCCATAGATGAGAGAAATCATATGATAATTGTCTTTCTCTGCTTGACTTATTTCACTTAGCATTATCTCCTCCAGTGCCGTCCATGTTGCAGCAAATGTTGAGAATTCGTTCTTTCTGATAGCTGAGTAATATTCCATTGTACACATGTATGTTTTTTAAAATAGGTAACTACCTTTATTTCTTACACATTATAGATATTTTCGTATTAAAGAATCATCCATAACTGATTTTTATTAGTCACCCAGTTTTATGTTTCATGTATTACAATAGTTGACTTTATTATATCCCTATTATTGGAGATCTTTACTGAAAATTTTTTGTATCCTCCTTATGTAGAATTTGTATGTTAAAGCCTTTATATACGTGTGGCCAAATTTTGTTTCCAGAAACATACTAGATTTCATGCTCAGCTAGAATTGTACCTACAACTATTACTTATTTCCTTTTGCCCTATATCAGATATTTTAATTTTTAATAATGGTGGTTAATACTAGCTCATTTTGATTTTATTTGTGTATCTTTATTTAGTAAGGTTGAACATTTTTCCTATACTTACTGGGCTTTTGCATTTCCTTTGATAATTGCTAGGTTATGAGGTTGCTCTTAAAAATTGGTTTTATTGGTTTAAAAACATTCTTTAAATGTTAAAGATACTAAAACATTTTTCTAAAGGATAGGTTGCAAACAATTCTCAGTTAATTTGTCTTTTCATTGTGTTAAGAGTTATTATTTTTTTGTGGCCAAATCTATTAATCTTTTAGTTATAGAGGCATGATGCTTAGAAAGGACTTCACTCGGAGATCAGATAAATATCCATTCATTTAATTAAAAACAAACTTTTTATTTTAGAATAGTTTTACAGAAAAGTTGCAAAGATAGCATAGAGATTTCCCATAACTGTGAACTCAGTTTAACTTCTTACCTAGTTATGGTACATTTGTCACAACTAATTAATTGATACATTATTATTAACTAAAGGCTGTAGTTTATTTGAATTTCTCTAGTTTCACCTAATGTACTTTTTCTTATCCAGAATCCCATCTAGGATACCATATTATATTTGGTTAACATGCTTCCTTAGGCTCTTCTGGTGTGATAGCTCCTAATACTGTTCTTGTTTTTCATAACCTTGACACTTTTAGTAGTATTGGTCAGATATTTTGTAGACTGTCCATTAATTGGAATCTGTCTGATTTTTTTTCAGATTTTTTAAAATTAATTTTTTATTATTTTTAATTTAAATTCAATTAGCCAACATATAGTACATCATTAGTTTTTGATATAGTATTCAATTATTCATTAGTTGCATAATACCCAGTGCTCATCAGATCACATATGCCCTCTTTAATGCCCAACCACCCAGTTACCCCATCTCTCCACCCCCTTTCCCTTCTGCAACCTTCAGTTTGTTTCCTGGAGTCAAGAGTCTCTCATGGTTTGTTTTTCTCATGATTAGACTGAGATTATGGGTTTTGGAAGAAAGAACACAGAAGTAAAGGTCTGTTATATCATATCAACATTCATACTATCAGTGTGACATCACTTTTTATGTTGACCATTACCACCTTCTAAGACAGTGGTTATCAGATTGTCCACTCTAAAGTTATTCTCTCCCACTCTCCTTTTCCATACTGTAATCTTTGGAAGGATGTCATTATGCATAACTTGTGTTTAAGTTGTAGGGAGTGATGCTTTACCTCCTTGAGGGAAGGAGTATCTATATGCATTATTTGGAAGTTTTTAGGGCGCCTGGGTGGCTCAGTCGGTTAAGCGTCTGCCTTCAGCTCAGGTCATGATCCCAGGGTCCTGGGATCGAGTACCGCATCAGGCTCCCTGCTCAGTGGAGAGTCTGCTTCTCCCTCTCCCTCTGCCCCTCCCCGCCGCTCGTGCTCTGTCTCTCTTTCTCAAATAAATAAAGAAAATCGGAGATTAGTCATTTCTTTCATGTGTTTACTTATTTATTGATTTATTCGTTTCTCTATGGACTTGTGGACATATATTTTATGCCTTGGGTTATAATTTCAATATCATGTTATTTATTTTGTTGCTCTAATTGTTTCAGTTTTGGGCATTTGGAGCTCTTTCAATTGGCTTCTGTGTCCCTTTGACATCCCCCACTCATTTTGTTTGTTGAGCCTTACTTTCAGACACTGTAAGATGCTCCAGACTCATTTTGTATATTCCCTTTTCCAGCCCTAGAATCAGTCATTTCTCTGAGGAGCGCTTCTTCCTTTTATTGTAGAGTAGTATTAGAGACCAAGATTTGAGGGCTGGGTGTGCTCGGTGCCACTGGGGAGTCATTGTTTGTAGACCCTCTCAGCTGACAGAGTGAGAGGATAGTGTGTATACTAACCTGTGTGTTTTCATATATGTATAATTAAAATTATGTAATTATTATAATTTTAATTTTATTATTTTTAGTTATATCCATCAGTATCTTTTTTAAGCTCAACATGAGGTCATACTGATGTCTCTAACTCTTATCCATGGTAACCACATGGTTTACTCTAGCCTTAGCCCCTTGTTTATCTGCACATCCACATTCCTATAGTGAGAAGCCTGGCTCCTGCCATCCACTGTCCATTTACTTATTTGTTCAATCCTAGTACACCTGTATAGTGGCTTCACAGTTGTTAACCCATAACCCTGTGGGAAACAATTTTCCAGCTAGAGTGTGGTGCTTATGTGTAGTTCCATTTTCTTTAGCTCTATGTGTCCAGTCATTTCCAAAGTTACGCGGGTCAGTACTTCTTTTTTCCCACCTCTTCACTGATGTTACATCATACATCTGTAATTCAGCTAGATTCTCTTATTACACTTGCATTCCATTCTGGGATCCTCCACCCTTCTGGTTGACACTTTAATTTGCATACATTAAGCTGATATATGAATTTTGACAAATGCACGGTGCCTTGTGTCTACCACAACAGTGCCATATGGAATAATTTCACAGCCTTAAAAATTCTTGGTGTTTCACTTTTTCAATGCCCTCTTATATCCAAACCCCTGGCAACCACTGATCTGTTGGTCCTCTCTATAATTGTACATTTTCCAGAATGCCATTTAAGTGGAATCTACAATATATAGTCTTCTAGGACTAGCTTCTTTTAGTTGGCAATATATATTTCAGATGTATTGATGTTATTGTGTGGATTTATTGTTCCTTTTGAGTCATCTATTATTTTACCTATTTTTTTATGATTTCAGTTTTTACATTTAACTCTTTAGTCAATTTGAAATTTACTTTGTTATATCGTTTAGGATAGAGATCTAAGTTTCCCTTCAAATAATTAACTGATTTTGTGAATATCATTTATTTTTCCTGGACTTCCCCCATGAATATCATTTATCAGAAGAATTTTTTCTCCATTGATTTGAAATGCTTTTACATAACTAAATTCATGTGTATGTAGCAGTCTGTTTCTTAGCTTTTTATGAGGCTCAGTGTTTCTGTTATTTTATTCTTATGGCACTACCACAGTGTTAGAAGTACTCTATTTTTGCTGTATAATTTAATATTTAGTAGATGTCCTCTTTAATTATTCTTCATAAAAATTTTTGGTAGTTTTCTCCAGGTTTTTCTTTTGAATGAACTTTAGATTTATTTTCTTAATTTGGGAACTGTACAAATTTATTATTACATTTACTTTAGATATTTTATATTTTTCAGTATTATGAATTTTTAGTATTTATTGTTAATTTACAATTTTTCTCAACTAATTTCTTTGAAATGTGAAAACAATTAATATTTGCATTCTAATACTTTGCTGTGACCTTTCATTAGATATTCACATTGGTTCTTCATAGATAATCATATTTTTTCATAGGCAATCATATCATATTAAAATAATGAAATGTTTGTTTCTCCTCTCTGAGTTTTATACCTCTTCTTTTTCTTACTTTATTGTACTGGCCAGAACTTTCCTATGAGGTGAGCTAGTAGACCTTTTTGTCCTTCTTCCCAACTTGTGAATACCTCTGGTGTCTTACGGAAACAGCGTATTTTAAAGGCACTGCAGATTCTTGCTATTTGCAGGGATTGTAAGATCACAATTGGTGTATATTTTGCAAATGGAGTAATTATTAATTTATCTTACGTAAAACAACACATAACTTCACTTACTAATTTTATGTTAGAAGTGGTACACCAATACCTTGCTTCTCTCACTCATTATATTAATACATAACTAGTAAACCCTCTTATTGTTAGCATTGGGAGCAGTGGGATGAAATCAGTGGGATAAGATCTATTACAGGTACAGCATCCAAATGAATATACAGCTTTTATTGCCCAGTTACTTACTTTTGCAGCTGGAATGTATTGTCTGTGTTATAGTGTATTTTGGTAGAAAGAAGGTCTTTAAAACAGAAAAAAAAATGAAGACAGATATTAGTGAGAGATTTTGGAATTTAGCTTTTTATTTCCTTATATTTGCAAAGATTTTCTTTTTCCTTGCATAGCATCAGTGACCTGTTTTCTGGGCGGGGCTGATACACATACTATCACTATGGCATACCAATTGATGTCCATGCTTTTTGGTTAAATATTCTTATTGATTATTGTCCAGTGATAAATATATTGACTGGTTACCTCATATTGTGAGATAGTTATTCATTTATGGAAAAATAAGATTTTTTTCCTCAAGTGCCATGCAGCATTGCATCATCCCTAGTTATTGGAACATCAAGTCAATTTCAGAATTTCTCTTCTATCTACCAGAGGGAAATGGCAATATAAAAAAAAAAGATAAAACTTGTTCTTCTTAATCAATAAACATCTACTGAGTGTCTAATATCACCCAGGTCATTGATAAGTGCCACAGAAGACCCAAGAGTTACATAAACCCTTTGGTGGGAAGGTGTTTCCAGTCCAGGACTCTGGACAGTGAAAAGATAGGCCTCTAGTATTTGGTACAATTTAAATAGGAGGATATTACCTTTCCTTCCTTTCTTCCTAAGTCAACATTGTCTTTTATCAGGAAATTTCTTTTTTTTGCATTGTGGAGTCCTGGCAGTTAAGGTTACCGTGCCTTTGCAGTTGTTTACATCAGTGATAGCTCAGAAGACTGCCCAGGTTCAACGAGTGACAAATCATTACTGACTGTACAATGTAATTAAAAAGCACAGACATCGATTAGCGATGAGCTAAACCTGAGACCGAAAAGTGAGAGACCCAGAATAGCTGGCAAAACTTCTCATTGGATCTGTCTGAAATGGAAGATGTTTGCCCCTGCAGGCATGGCGCAAGGCCCATTGTGCATTTCCATTAAAGATCCACACTGAATCCGAGCATGCCATTGATGTTGGCCTATTTATGAAAGGCTGTTGAAAGAGGTTTCAGAGCTAATTGAAAAGAGATGTTTCTGAACTACAGTCACTTCAAACAACATGGCTCCAAAATGTGTTTCAATAGTTTGGAAACAAATGCATCTCCATAATTTGCACGTGAAATTAAACAAATGATTTGAAATGAAAGCTCCACTGGCATTTTGTAAGATTTGTTTCTTTAAAGAAATTATTAATTGGACAGTCGGCTGAGTTTATTATAATTGTCCCTGCCCACATCTATCTGTGCTTTCATTATGTTGTCTGTCCCTGTTCTCAGGGATGTCAACTGAGGCTGCCTAAATCTGCCTTGTCTGGAGGCAGGGCCTACTTTTTTGAACAGGACGTTGTCCACTACTGTTCAGTTACAAATTTTTATCTTCTAGGAAAAAGGAATTTCCCAAAACGTACTTTGCAAAAAAAAGAAAAGAAAAAAAAAAGAAGTAATAATAACAGAACAACACCCTAAACATGCTTCAGCAAGATTTTTCTCAAGGTAGAATGTAATAGAAAAAACTTGAGGGTGAGCCGAACCTCAGCCACACTGAAAATTGAGTGAATTTATGTGAACAGAATGCAAACATAATTATTAAAAAATGTTCTCCCCCAGGCAGTTTTCAATCAAGATCTGAAAGCATTAGCAAACATTGATTTCTCCCATAACACTTGTTCTTATTATTGGACCTGATATTTGTCTGTTCTTAAAGCAGAAATTGAGGTCTGTTAACTGAAGCCAGTGTGGCTAAGTTTACAAGTTAGCTTTTGCCCGTGGGGTAAGAAAGCAGGGGTTGATGCGTAGCTGTTCCTCAGAGCAGAGGGAGAAGCAGGTTCCTTGTTATTATCTCAATTATCCATTAGATTTAATTACTCTGTCCTCAATGTTCTGTTTTAACAACATGATTTTTTTTAAGGTTGGGAAGACTGAGGCCAACCAACTTACCTGGTGAGGCATGTAGTCAGTGCTGCACTAGAAAGAAGCCACATTTATCATGGGTCCCTTACTCTAGTGTGGTTTAAAGCAAACAATTAGGTTTTAAAAGTTCAACTACTGAGGGGAATATGGAGTCCTAGTTTCTGTGACTGATTGAGAAGGGTGTTTAAGGCTCAGATTTCACCACATCTGAGATAATTTGATTAACTGAAGGAACTGGATTAAAATGGTAGGTGTTATTTGGCTGTTTCTGAATGAGTTGTTTTAGCTTAGGAGAATATGTCCATTGACTGTTGACTGCTTGGTCTGAAACAGAAAATGTCCTCAAATGATTCCTCATCCTGGCTCAAGCACTTTGTGGCTGTTTTCTAATTATATATCCTTGTCTGCATCTTGAGGGTCAGAGCGACTTTGAGAGATCCCAGGACATTCAGCAAGAGCTTAGACAGATGAGAAGACTGAGAGAAGAAGGAGTGAGGCAGTTCTGGAAATTGCTTGCATTGGAGCATTCAGACTTGGCTTGGGGTGGTGTAGAAAATCTAAAAGAGTGCATGATTCCATCTTCTCCTCATGTAGACATGGTATAGTTTGCCTTCCTTCCAAGAGGTGAGCATGAGCGATGATGGCAGAGTTTTAGCATCTCTGGCCTTAACTAAAACCATCTTGAACACCAATGCTAGCCCTATGGAAACTTTTAACAGATGTACTCCCTGTGATTTTCCTAAATTAAAGCAGACCTCCCCGAAGTGACCCCAAGCTTCCCTTTGAGTTTACCCCAAGTGGATTTCCTGGGACGTCCTAGAACTTCAGAGCTTGGGAGGTGAGATGCACGGATCCATGTAATAGTGGTGGAGAGTGAAAGGGTTGAATACAAATTGATCTCATTTGAAGGGCACCAAGCAGAGCACTGTGCTGGCTGCTACATAGTACCTCATCTATAATGATTGTTTGACTGTTTAGAAATAGAAAAGCAGCAATATATTTTAATAGGTCCTAATTCTGGACATCTTATTGCCGGTTAAGCATTTATAGGAGAAGAGATGAAAAGGAGCAGGGAATGGGCAAGTAAAATTGCACTTATTATCTGCCAGGCATTGCACTTCCATTTATCTGAATTATCTCATTTAGTGCTCATAAGCATCCTGAGAAGGATTTTTCAGGTGAGGAAACTGTTCTCAAAGCAGAGGGAAGAATCAGGTTTATGGTCCAAGGTCAAAGTCACACATTGGATGCTTTCCAACCTAGTTATATCTTATCCCTCACAACTTTCATTTATGTCAGAGTAAAGCAAAGAGAGGACACAAGAGAGGGAAACGATTATAGGCCTAAAATAAAGATTTGTAAATAATCTTTTTAAAAGTTTTTATTTAAATTCCAGTTAGTTAACATGCAGTGTTATATTAGTTCCAGGTGTACAGTATATCGATTCAACAATTCTGTACAGTATGCAGTCTCATCATAATAATTGTACTCTTTAATTCCCATCACCTATTTCATCCAGCCCCCCACCCCTCACCCACCTCCCCTCTGGTAGCCATCAGTTTGTTCTCTATAGTTAAGGGTCTGTTTCTTCGTTTGTCTCTCTCTCTCTCTTTTTCCCCCCTTTGCTCATTTGTTTTGTTTCTTAAATTCTGCATATGAGTGAAATAACATGGTATTAGTCTTTCTCTGACTATTTTGCTTAATAATACTCTAGCTCCATCCATGTTTTCCAAGTGGCAAGATTTCATTCTTTGTTATGACTCAGTGGTATTCCATTTTAAACTGTTGCAGCCACCCTGGAAAACCGTATGGAGGTTCCTCAAAAAGTTAAAATAGAACTATCCTGTGATCCCACAATCACATTCTGAAGTATTTGTCCCAAGAATACAGAGATACTAATTCGGAGGGCTACATGCACCCTGATGTTTATAGCAGCATTATCTACAATAGGCAAATTATGGAAACAGCCCAAGTGTCCATCAATTGATGAATGGATAAAGAAGATGTGGCATATAAATACAATGTACTCAGCCAGAAAAAAAGAATGTCTTACCCTCTGGAAGTTAAATGTTTTCCAAGTGTTTTTTCATTACTGTCTAGGAGTGTGTATGAGAGTTCAGGTCATGGGAAGATGGAGTGGGTTAGCCATTCAACAAACCCAGGACCACTTTACCAACATGGATAAAATTGTATTATTAAAAATAATAATATGCATGTCTGTGTATGAAGGTCGGGGGGAGCTGGAAAGCAGTGAAAATTAAGGCAGACATTCTCTTTTAAATTATAAATACAATCTAAGTAGTGCAATTGAGCAAACATTGAATATTAGTGTAATTGTTTTCAATAGACTTTATTTTTTACAGCAGTTTTAGGCTTACAGCAGAATTGAATGGAAGAGATATTGATTTCCCCTATACTCCCTGCACCCACATATGAGTAACCTTTCCTATTATCAGCATCCCTCACCAGAGTAGTGTATTTGCAGGCTTTTAAAAAAGATTTATTAATTTTAGAGAGAGAGAGACAGAGTGTGTGCATGTGTGTATGCAAGCGAGGGAGGTGGGAAAGGCAGAGGGAGAGGGAGAGAGAAACTCAAAGAGACTGCACTGAGCACAGAGCCCAACGCAGGGCTCCATCTCACAACCCTGAGATTACGACATGAGCCAAAAACTAAGAGTCAGACACTTCACCAGCTGTGCCACCCAGGTGCCCCACAGTAGTATATTTGTTGTAATTGATGAATCTACCTTGACGCGTCATTATAACTCAGAGTCCATAGTTTTTATTAGGGTTCACTAATTGGTATTGTATACTCTATGGATTTGGGCAAATGTATAATGACATATCCACCATTATCATATCATAGAGAGTAGTTTCACTGCCCTAAAAATCCTGGGTGTTCTGCCTGCTTATTCCTCCCTTCCTTCAATCCCTGTCAACCATAGATCTTTTTATTGCCTCCATAATTTTGCCCCTTTTAGAATGTCATATAGTTGGAATCATACAGTATGTCCTTTTCACACTGGATTCTGTCACGTAGTATACATTTACATTTCCTCCATGTCTTCTTATGGCTTGATAGCTCCTTTCTTTTTAGCATTGAGTAATATTCCATAGTCTGTATGTTTATTTATCCGTTCACTTACTGAAGGACATCTTGGTTGCTTCCAAGTTTTGGCAATGATAAATATAGCTGCTGTAAACATCTGTGTGCAGATTTTTGTGTGGACATAAATTTTCAAATCGTTTTGATAAATACCAAGGAACATGGTTGCTGGATTTGGATAGTAAGGGTACATTTAGTTTTGTATGAAACTGTCAAACTGTCTTCCAAAGTGGATGTACCATTTTGTGTTCCTACCTGCAATGAGTGATAGTTGTGTGCTCTACACCCTTGCCAACATTTGGTGTTGTCAGTGTTCTAGGTTTTGGCCATTCTAACAGATGTGTAGTGATATCTTATTGATTGTTGTTTTAGTTGCATTTCCCTGATGACATGGTGTGGAGCATTTATTCATATGCTTATTTGCTTACCACCTTTGTATCTTCTTTGGTAAGGGGACTGTTGAGGTTTTTGGCTCATTTTTTTTTTTATATTGAAGTGTAGTTAATATACAATGTTAGTTTCAGGTATACAACATACTGATTTGACATTTATATGAACTATGAAATAACCACCATGATAAATCTAGTTACCACATCACTATATAAAGTTATTACAGTATCACTGACTGTATTCCCATGCAGTACCTTATATCCCCATGACTTATTTATTTTGTAACTGGAAGTTTGTACCTCTTAATCCCCTTCACCTGTTTCATCCATAGCCCACTCCACCTCGACTTTGGCAACCTCCAGTTTGTTCTCTGTATTTATGAGTTCACTTCAGTTTTATTTTGTTTTGTTTAGATTCTACATGTAAGGGAAATCATATGATATTTGTCTTTCTTTGTCTTGCTTATTTGACTTAGCATAGTATCCTCTTTGGATAAATACCCAGAAGTAGAATTGCTGGATTGTATGGTAATTCATTTTAATTTAATCAATACTATTTTCCACAGTGGCTCCAGTAATTTAAATCCCCATCAACAATGCACAAATGTTCACTTTTCTCCACATTCTTGCCAACACTTGTTATTTCTTGTCTTTTTGGTATTGACCATTCTGACAGGTGTGAGGTGTTATCTCATTGTGGTTTGATTTGCATTTCTCTGATGGTTAGTGATGTTGAGCATCTTTTCATGTGTCTGTTGGCCATGTGTATGTCTTCTTTAGAAAAATGTCTATTCAGGGTCTATGCCCATTTCTTAATTTTTTTTTTTTTTTGGTGTTGAGTAGTATGAGTTCTTTATATATTTTGAATACTCATTCTTTTTCGTATATATTATTTGCAAATATCTTCTTACATTCAGTAAGTTGCCTTTTCATTTTCTGGATGGTTTCCTTTACTGTGCAAAATGTTTTTGGTTTTGTTTTGTTTTAATTTTATTTATTCATTTATTTATTTATATTTTAGTTGGTTAACATGCAGTGTAATACTGGTTTCAGGAGTAGAATTCAGTGCTTCGTCACTTACATGCAGCACCCAGTGCTCATCATAACAGCTGCCCTCCTTTTTTTTTTTTTTTTTAAAGATTTTTTATTCCTTTATTCAACAGAGATAGAGACAGCCAGCGAGAGAAGGAACACAAGCAGGGGGAGTGGGAGAGGAAGAAGCAGGCTCACAGTGGAGGAGCCCGATGTGGGGCTCGATCCCGCAACGCCGGGATCACGCCCTGAGCCGAAGGCAGGCGCCTCAACCGCCATGCCACCCAGGCGCCCCAACAGCTGCCCTCCTTAATACCAGTGACCCATCTAGCCCATCCCCACCCACCTCCCTGCATAAACCCTCAGTTTTTTCTCTATTTTTAAAAGTCTCTTATGGTTGTTTCCCTCTCTCCTGTTTTTCTTTTCCCTCTTCACATATGTTCAGCTGTTTTCTTTCTTAAATTCCACATATGAGTGAGATCATATGGTATTTGTGTTTCTCTGACTGACTTACTTCACTTAGCATAATATACTCTAGTGACATCCACGTCCAAGATTTCATCTCCTTTGATGGCTGAGTACTATTCCATTGTATATGTATATACCATATCTTCTTATCTGTTTATCAGTTGATGGACATTTGAGCTCTCTGCATAGTTTGGCTATTGTTGATTATGCTGCTGTAAACATCGGGGTGCATGTACCCCTTAGAATCTCTATTTTTGTATCCTTTGGGTAAATTCCTAGTGCAATTGCTGGGTCATAGGGTAGCTCTATTTTTAATTTTTTGAGGCACCTCCATACTGTTTTCCAGAGTGGCTGCACTAGTTTGCATTCCCACCAGCAGTGCAAGAGGGTTCCCCTTTCTCCACATCCTTGCCAACACCTGTTGTTTCTCGTATTGTTAATTTTAGCCATTCTGACAGTTGTGAGATGGTAGCTCATTGCGGTTTTGATTTGTATTTCCCTGATGATGATTGATGTTGAGTATCTTGTGCAAAAGCTTTTTAGCTTCGTGTAGTGCCATTTGTTTGTTTTTGCTTTTGTTGTCCTTGCCTGAGGAGACAAATCCAAAAAAAATATTGCTAAGATGTAAAGCATTTACTGCCTGTGTTTTCTTCTAGGAGTTTTAAGATTTCAGGTCTTATATTTAGGTCTTTAATCCATTTTGAGTTTATTTTTTGTGTGGTATGAGAAAGTGGTCCAGTTCTATTCTTTTGCACCACTCATTTTCCCCATTATATGTTTTTGTTTCCTTTGTTGTGGATTAATTAATCATGGGTTTATTTCTGGACTCTCTATTCTGTTTATTGACCTATATGTCTGTTTTTGTGTCAGTACCATACTGTCTTGATTACTGTAGTTCTGTAGTAGAGTTTGGAATCAGGGGCTGTGATACCTCCAGCTTTGCTCTTCTTTCTCATTCTGGTTCATTTTAAAGTCAAGTCGTTTGTTTCATATGGTTGGATTTTAACAGTTCTATTTTAGGTAACAGTTCTTCATACCTGTGCCTTTGCAGATATTTTCTACCGGTCCATGACTTGTCTTTTTGTTCTCTTAATAGTTTCTTTCATAGAGAAGAAATTTTTAATTTTAATGAGTTTCATCTTATCAATTCTTTCTTTCAAAGATCATGATTTTTTGTATTGTATCTAAAACACCATAACCAAACTCAAGGTCTTCAGAATTTTCCCTTATGTTATTCTATAGGGGTTTTATAGTTTTCATTTTACTTTTAGGTGTATGACCCATTTTGCATTAATTTTTTTGAAGGGTGTAAGGTCTCTGTCTAGATTTATTTTTTGCATGTGGGTGTCCAGTTGTTCTAGTGCCATTTTGTCGAAAAGGTTGTCTTTGTTCTATTGTATGGCCTTTGCTCCATTTTAAAAGATCAGTTGAGTGCATTTAGGGGGCTCTGATTCTGGGCCTCTCTATTCTGTTGCATTGATCTGTTTGTCTATTCTCTCAGCAATACTACAGTGTCTTAATACTATAGCTGTATAGAAAGTCAAATCATGTCAGCCCTTCACGTTTGTTTTCCTTCAGTATTATATTGGTTATTTAGGGTCTTTTGTCTCTCTCAATAGACATAGAATCAGTTTGCCAATATCCTCAAAAAAACTTACTGGGATTTTAATTGGTATTGCATTGAATCTGTAGATTAATTTATAGATTGTTATGTGAAGGGCTGATATCCTGACAATATTGAGTCTTCTATCAATGAACATGGAATCTCCTTCCATTTATTATTCTTTGCTTTCACTGGACTTATAGTTTTCCTTATATAGATCTTGCTTATATTCTGTCAGTTTTATACATAAATATGTTATTTTTTGGAGGTGCTAATGTAAATGGTATTGTGTTTTTAATTTTAAATTCCACTTGTTAGTCATCACTTGTCTATAGGAAATCATTGGACTTTTGTATATTAACCTTGTATCCTGAAACCTTGTTATAATTGCTTATTGGTTCTAGGAGTTTGTTGTCAGTTCTTTTGGATTTTCTACATAGACATTCATGTCATCTGCGAACAAAGGCAGTTTTATTTCCTCCTTTCCAATCTATATACGTTTTATTTCTTTTTCTTGTCTTTTTGCACTAGTTAGGACTTTTATTATGATGTAAAGGAGTGATGATAGGGGACATCTTTGCCTTATACTTGATTTTAGTGGGAAAGCTTTGAGTTTCTCATTATTATGTATAATATTAGCTGTAGGCTTTTTGTAGATAGTCTCTATCAAATTGAGGAAGTTGCCCTTTATTTTTTAATTATTGAACATTTTTGTCATGAATAGGTGTCAGATTTTGTCAGATGCTTTTTCTGCATCTATTGATCTGATTATGTGATTTTTCTTTTTTAGCCTGTTGATGTGATGGATTTCATTTATTGATTTTTGAATATTGAATCAGCCTTGCATACCTGGGTTATTTCATATTTGGCTCTGGTGTGTAATTCTTTTTTATACTATTGGATTCAATTTGTTACTGTTTTGTTGAGGATTTTTGCATCTATGTTCATGAGAAACATTGTTCCGTAGTTTTCTTTTTTTATAATGTCTTTGGTTTTGATATTAAGGTCATATTGGTCTCACAGAATGAGTTAGGAAGAATTCCTCCCTCTGCTTCTGTCTTCTGATGGAGATTGTAGGGAATCAGTATAACGTATTTCTTAAATGTTTGATAAGATTCACCAGTAAACCCATGTGGGCCTGGCAGTTTCTGTTTTGGAAGGTTATTAATTATTGATTCAATTCCTTTAATAGATGCAGGCCAACCTATTCAGATTGACTGTTTCTTTTTATGTGAGTTTTGGCAGATTGTGTCTTTCAAAGAATTGGTCTGTTTCATCTAGGTTATCAATTTTGTGGCCATAGAGTTGTTCATGATATTCCTTGATTGTCCTATAAAGGTCCATAGGATCTATAGAGATATCTCCTCATTAATTTCTGATATTAGCCATTTGTGTCCTCTCTCTTTTTTTCCTAATTAGCCTGGCTAAAGGCTTATTAATTTTATTGATCTTTACAAAGAAATGACTTTTGGTTTTGCTGATTTTCTCTATTGATTTCCTGTTTTCAGTATTATTAATTTCTGCTCTACTTTTTATTTCTCTTTTTTTCTTCTTACTTTGGATTCAATTTGTTCTCCTTTTCCTAGTTTCCTAAGGTGGAAGCTTAGGTGATTGATTTTAGATCTTTCTTTTTTTCTAACATATGTATACAATACTATAAATTTTCCTCTAAGCACTGCTTTTAGCACATTCTGTAATTATTTTTCATATTCATTTAGTTTGAAATATTTTTTTGATTTCTTTAGAGATTTCTTCATTGATCCATGTGTTATTTAGAAATGTGTTATTTAATCCCCAAATATTTTGGAATTTTCTAGCTAACTTTCTATTACTGATTTTTAATTTAATTCACTTGTGTGAAAGCAGACATTGTATGATTTTTATGTTTTAAAATTTGCTGAGGTGCATTTTATGGCCCAGAATGTGACTTATCTTGGTGAATGTTCCATGTAAGCTTAAGAAAAACCTATATTCTTGTGTTATTGGTTAAAGTATTCTAAAGATGTGCATTTTATCTAGTTGATTATGGTGTTATTGAGTTTAACTATGTCCTTACTGATTTCCTGCCTGCTAGATCTGTCCATTTCCAATAGAAAGGTATCACAGTCTTCAACTATAATAGTGAATTCATCTATTTATCTTTGCAGTTATATCAATTTTTGCCTCACATATTTTGACACTATTATTAGAAACATACATGTTAAGGGTTGTTCTGTCTTCTTGGAGAAGTGACCCCTTTATCATTTATATAATACCCCCTCTTTATCTCTCATGACTTTTCTGGCTCTGACATCTTCTCTGGCAATAAAATCGCTACTCCTGCTTTCTTTTCATTAGTGATAGCATGGTATATCTTTCTCCATCCTTTCACTTTTATTTTATTTATTTTTTTGAAGGTTTTATTTATTTATTTGACAGAGAGAGAGAGATAGCCAATGAGAGAGGGAACACAAGCAGGGGGAGTGGGAGAGGAAGAAGCAGGCTCCCAGCAGAGGAGCCTGATGCAGGGCTCGATCCCAGAATGGCGGGATCACGCCCTGGGTGTGAGGCAGACGCTTAACGACTGAGCCACCCAGGCGCCCCTCCATCCTTTCACTTTTAATCCATACATGTCTTTATGTGTAAAGTGGATTTCTTATAGATAACACAGAAAAGGCAGCAAAGGAGTGGACAAAAATAAGAACATAGAACAAGGGCAATAAATAAAAAACAAAAAAACATAACAAATATGGTAGATATTAATTCAGCTATATCAATAATCATTTTGGATATCAGTGGTCTGAATGCCTAATAAAAAAGACAGATTGTCAGAGTGGAGAAAAAACACAGCCCAACTGTATGTTGTCTATGCTTTGCTTTTTTCTCCTAACAACATATTCTAGAGATCTGTAGATCTTTATGTATCAATACAAAGAGCTTTGTGTGTGTGTGTTTTTTTTTTTTTATAGCTGCATAGGATTCCATTCCATTGTGTGGTATGCCATAGTTTATTTAACTGGCTCAGTATTGGTGGATACGTGGATTTTTTCCCATTCTGCAAATAAATAACCTTGTACAAATGTCATTTTGTATGTAAACGAGCATATCTGTAGGATGCGTAATGAAAAATTAGTTTGTTGTGATAAAGGGTAATTCTATTTGTAATTTTGATAGATTTGCCAAATTGTCCTTCACTGCAGTTTTGTTAGTACATTTAATTCTACGGGCAGTCTCTAGTTTTCCATTGGTCAGTGTTGACCATATTATAAGAAATGAGATGGTGTGTTGGAAAGTGGGAAGGATTTCAAACCAGGGAACTTGTGCTAGGTTGCTGTCCCACTCTGGGTCTCACTTCCCTTATCCATAATGAGGAGCAGGATATAACGGTTACCAGCTTCCCTTGTACAGTAGCTTTCTAAAATAAGATATGTTTCTCATCACGTGGATGTACTTCATGTTTAACATTAGCCTAATTCTGTGATCTCTTCTGCTATCTGAAAGCAAAGCAAAACCTCACAACATCTGTTTCACCCAGGATAAGTTTCCTAAGAATAATAACTACTATTAGTCACTTAAATGAAAAATAAAGTGAAATTTAGGTGTTCCCTAGAGTAGAATTCAGCTACCAGGTGGTTTGACTGGCTTATAAGCATCACATTTCACTGCAGCTGCAGTATGAACTGGAAGTTGTATGGCATGGGTAGCATCTGGACTCAGCTTCATCAGGTGAATAGTTATGTGACAGAGAAGTGATCTGGGTCACATGCTCCTAGCACACTGTTTGAACAGGCAGGCATTGTCAGCCAGCCATGAAGAGCCCTTCTGTCCTGCATGCATGCACTATGGCGGGCTCTCCAGTAGGGATGCTAAAGGGCACCAAGTTGACAATTGGAGGAGGAGGGTTGATCATATAAAGACTAGGTTGAAGCTTGTTGTATCTTCTTGTTTGAGTCTGTGTAGGTAGGCACCAGGGTTTTAGACGGAAAGCAGCAAAAAGGTCAGTATTGCTTGATATTCTGTATTTTCTATTTTGCCATCTTACTGCAAAATCAGAGCCATCTAACATACTCCTAGGAGGTTGGTGTTTGAATCAGACTATATTTATCATAAGCTATCCCATCGAATAAGTATCCCAGTCTTTTAATTCTGGTTCTGGAAATTTCAGCAAGAGAGAGGAAAGAAAATCTTGGGGGGCTCAGGAGAAAGGGGGGAAGGGATGAAAGAACATACTGATTGTTGGATGCCTACTCTCTGCCAAACTGAGCTGGCTGGTTTACATGCAAGCAAAGATGGAAGCTAGGTTTTCGTTTCCTCATGGAAATTAGGGAAAGCTTTTGCTTTCGAAATTCTTGGTAGCCTTTCTGACCCAGAAAATAAAGACGAAAATCAAACACTGCATTAGGTATATCCATTATTTGACAGGGAGACGACATTTATTAAGGCACTGATTGTGTTTTAGATGTTGTACAGAACACTGTGGATGCAACAAAATTAATTGTCTCTGTGCGGATAAATCTGCCCCAGAACACTGAAGTTATCAATTTTCCATCTCTTCAAACCTCTATACCTATATTGCTCCTTATCAGAAAGAAAACCTCACAGATAATAGTTCCCTAGGAGTAAATTCCTTGTCTTATTTTCCCTTTTCATCTCACAGATAAAAATTGCAATATGAAAAGATAATTCTTCCCAACTGTCAGAACGCATTAGAATTTCTACAGCCTGATGCTCTTTAAGGTAAACATGCCGTATGCATTTACTGCAATAAACTCATCGGATTTACATTTTGATTGTCAAACACTGTACAAATTGCACATAATTGCCTTCTCTACGGCTACACTCTTGCTATTTGAAACTTTTGAAAATCTTCCTCATCTGGAATTCGGTAAGAGATTAATCTTCCCATCAAATAAGGGGACAGGAAATTGTCTTTTGCAGTTGTATCCTGTGAGGACACTAATTAGAAGCCATTTCCTGCTCTCTGACCACTTTCTAGCAGCACTCCCCTGAGATCCAAGAGATGCCATGTGACAGCATTTGAGCTGAAGCCCTTGGTGGTCAGTAGGACTTGTCTCTATGCTGTGTTTGGAGATAGTGGGAATCCAAATTATTTCCAGATCTGTACTGCTTGTAGAGCACAGTTTCTCAACCTTGGCACTATTGATACTTTGGGTCAGAATTGTTGTTGTTTTTGCTGTGGGGGCTCTCCTGTGCATTGTAGGATGTTTAGCCATAACCTTGGCCTCTGCCCACTGAAGGCCAGTAGCAACCCCCCCACCCCAGGCATGACTACCAGTGTGTCTCCAGATATCACTGAAGGTCCCTGGGGGGCAAAATCACCCCTGGTTGAGAACCACTGCTCCAGAGCAATTGGAATCACATTAAGTATCCAAATGAGAGTGAGTTCATTGGCAGTGTTATGGTCTTTTGGATGAATTTCTTCTCTCTTTCTACACAAATGCCAGAGAAAATATACATTATATTTTTTCCCAGAATTTCTCTGTGGGTTAGGTGGAGTCAGACCAGAGGCTTGACTTCACTGAACCAATTTCCCTGCATGTAGAAGAATGGTAGTTCTAGCTTTCATTCAGAAGTTTCCAGAGTCAAGGGATTCTTTTCTTTTCAACACATGCAGTTGGTGGTCTAAAGATGGTAGGTGTAACTTCCAGATATGGCAGTGAAATTTATATTTGGGGTTGGTAAGAATTAGAATTAATATATTCTTTAGCTTCTCTCATGTTTGAGTGACCTCAAAGGAAACTATAATTATTTATATTTCTCACACATGTGTTTGCTGTTTTGAATGGCAGGTTGTTTTATAGGTGAGGGATAAGAGACGATTGGACCATGATATTCTACCTGTGAGTTTCTTTAACCACGTGGTCCTCTATCTATGCACTTGACATGGCAATTTTAATGCTGATAGTGCTTATTTATTTATATATCTGCCTCCCACTTGTAGGTATTGGCTTCTATATGGTAGGAACCATGTCCATGTTATCTGTATGTCCTATTATATGGCAGTCACCGGAATATTCTAGGCCAACCACTAACACTAGACCATAAATTCCATTAGAGAGGGATTATATTTAATTTTGCTTGCCAGTGTTTTTCTCTGGATCTGAGCACAGTGCCTGGCGCAGAGTGGGCATTCAACGCGTGTTTGTGGAACAAATACTTGTTTGGGAGCCACATTGGAAAACTGGGGTTGAATCCTGGTTGCACAGGTCAAAGGAATTTTGGCCTCACAGTTTGAGTGAATTCATACTAGTTCAATTTAACTTGTTTCAGCTAGGGTTTAGGAGAAAAGTACTTTGCCTCTTTTTAAATTTATTTTCTGTAAAGGCAACCCAGAAGAAAGATTTGGGAAGCCCAATTAAATGCTTACAAAAGCACCTGACATCTTCTGATGGATAAGTGCAAATGGGTGTGAACAGAGCTTTATCCTGATGAATGGAATTTCCTCTAATTCTGCTGAAAGGAATGAACACTTTGTTTTATTAGAGTAAAACTTTTCCCCTGCATTTTCCTTTTAAAGGCTGTTGAGCATAGTGGGTAGGAGTGCAGATGCTATAGTCAGACTGCCCAAGTTGATATGCTGGCTATACTATTTATTAGATGTACAACCTTTTAAAAATTATTGAACCATACTGTACTTTAATTTTCTTACCTAATAGACACATGAGTTTGAAAATACTACCCATCCCGGGACGCCTGGGTGGCTTAGTCGGATAAGTGTCTGCCTTTGGTTCAGGTCATGATCTCAGGGTCCTAGGATTGAGTCCCACATCGGGCTCCTTACTCAGCAGGGAGCCTGCTTCTCCTTCTGCCTGCCACTCCCCCTGCTTGTGTGCTCCCTCTCTCTCTCCGACAAATAAATAAATAAATCATAAAAAATTGTTATAAAAAATATTACCCATCTCATCAAGCTAAGAAGAGTAAATGAGTAAAAATGAGTAAGTGTGCTTGAACTCCTAAAGGTTGTGTATATGTATACACACACATACATACATCTACCTGGATCTGAAAAAAATGTACCATTAAACACAGATATATATATCTAGTAATGTAAATATAGATCCTATGTGTGTATGTTCTAGGTAGGGGAATTCGATGAATTTCTGTGTTTCCTCAACTTTAAACATAATTGAATAATTGATAAGAAGCAAAACCTCACTCTATAGAAAGTCTTAGAGAACTAATATCCAAATTGTCAGCTTTCGAAGGTATGAAAGCCTCATGCCATTGCAGAGACAGAGCTGGCCTCATGGCTTTAGCAAAAATGAGATGCTAATGAAGAACGCAAAGGGAACAGCTTTAGGGGAAACAAAGGTATAATGTAGCAGAAATTGCAGACTTGGGGCCTTCCATTTTGTAAATATTTGGATTGGAGGAAATTTGTTAATTGAGGCAATTGATTTTCACCTGAAAATGGTAGCAATATCCAATTCATTAAAGCCTGAAATAACATCCTTTGGGCCAAATGGGGTCATTCCATTCTTAACCTCTTAGTGATATATTAACAGTAGGAAAGCATTTGGATGCATATCTTAAAAAGTGCCACATTAACAGGAATACATGCTGGAGAGAAATTTAAAAGAACCCAATCTGCACCCGCACTTGCACTAAGAGGGGAGAAAGGCCCCCCTCCAGGTCCTCCTCTTCAGCAGTGTTTTAAGGTCTGTGTTTAATATTGCCAAGCCTACTTGAGTGATAAATGTAACTGTATAAAAATTACTTATTACAAGCTGTCATGTTGCCTCACTCACATCGGCTGGGCTGGAGGCATTGTACATACAACTTGAATCTTTACCTTGACAGCGTCAGCCGCACTGGCTTTAAAGTAAAATGCTTTCAGTCATGAATACAAAACATAATTTACCTTTTCATAATACTTCAGTTTGAAACAAGTTGGAAAGCTCGTGTTACCATCAGACCTGTACCTGACCAGAGTGGAGAACCAGTGAATTCCAAGCTGTCACCTGAAACGCACTGCTGCTTCCCTGCTGTCCCTTTGAAGCAAACTTAAGCTGTTAAATTGTGGGGCCTCTAAGTTTTAAAGTTGTATTTATGTTTAATTCCTTTTTTGCAACTCTCCAGTGACAACATGTTGTCCCGGTGGATTAGCTCATTTTCTAAATTGGTATTTGTATTGAAATTCCTGACTGAATGGATTTTTCTCCTCTTGAGGCTTTCCGGCCCCTTCTAGGAACTGTTTATTCAAGAGGTCAGAAGCACTCACTGATACACAATATTCCTTAAAAATGAAGCCCTTACGCATTTGCAAACACAGTCCAGTCTACCATGAGCTCTCTCAAACCAGTAAAACCTTTCAAACCAGTGGCTCAGACCAGTGAGAAAGACCCCGCCGACAAGGGATTGTGGTTTAGTTCCGAATCTCTGCTTAATCGAGCTGCTGACTGCAACCTGCGGATGTCAGCCAGATGGAAATCGAATGTGAAGGTTCCAAGGAGGCTCTCCGCAGCACAGCTGATTCATTGTGACTGTTTTTATGGTTAGTCATGATGCATACGGTATGTGAGGCTCCATCTGCGGGGGTGTTTGCCCACCAGCCTCTCCGCCACATTGGCTGACGTGGCCCCCACCAAAATGCAATGGGAATGGAGCTGCAGATGCCTCCTGTTAGCCCAATTCCTCTTGACAATGTTCACATTCAGTTAGGGCCCAAAGTGCTTGTACTTGTCAGTTGGGATAAATGATGAGGAAAGTAGTGCCCCTGTAGAAAGTGAAACAGAATGGCCAAAGGAAAGACTTTTCTTTACGGCTCCTCCATGCTCCACCCCCAAGCCCCCGTCCCTGTAAAATAACTCTTGCATGTTTGACATCTTCACTTTGCCAGATACTGAATGCTGGAGAAGAGACAGCTGACCTGCAGGGGCATTCACTATCATGGGCTGTTCTCTTTGAAATTTTAGGGCAGGTGAAATTGATTCTCAAGAAAAGCTAGTAGGGCAGCTAAAGTCTTGCTGCTTAGATCAGATAGCTCCCCTCAAATGTCGGATTTGGATTTTATACTTTGCCTGTCTGTGTCTGTGCAACACCTTTCACTAAGGAATTTAAAACATTATACAAACACCATTTGTCGTGTTTATGAAGCCCCATCGGTGAATGTATTCTTTTCACTGGCAGTTTGAAGAGTTTCCAACATGTAGCTCCAGACCTGTCTTATGCAGCTTTATCTCAGACCCACCTACACTCCTTTCCCCTCAAAGGTACTTGTGTTAGGCGAACATGCTCTGTTCCTGACTTCATAGCTTCCCAATGCCATCGTTACACCCAGTTTGCCAATGAGCCACCCCATTGTCCTTCTTCAGTGCTGCCTTCTCTGATGGATGGAAACAAGTGTTTTCTTTCTCCTACCAAGTAATGTAGGGCCCATAAAGTAAATCCCAAATTAAAAAGATAAAGCCTCTTCCCTTGAGCATTTGCCTCGTGTTTTAGGTACTCATTCTGCCCTCAGACCCCGACAACGGGCACCTGTAACAAAATGTCATGTCATGTTGGGCCACACTGTGTCCACCGTGCCCCCATTTCAACAGGTGTTTATTTATTAGATAAAAATTTTGCCAGTGGACTTTTCTCCTGCTATATTATTTTTTCCCAGACATTAATAGAGTTCCACTTGGGCAATATGTTCTTCTAAGTGTATAGGACCTTTAGATAGTGTCCATTTGATCTTGGAAGCATATAAGTTGTTGCTAGGTCTAGATAATTTGTTTTATGTGGAGTCTTGAGTGGATCCTAATTGGATATGAATGTGTGCTAAGTAATGCTTGATGATTTTTAGATATTAATTTATTTTTCAAGTGTCTCAAGGTTGAAAGGATTTGTATTGGGTTCTGGAATAAAACTGTAGTATGAGGTGGTTGTATTAGATCAGTGGTTGTCAGATTTCCATTTTTTTATGTCCCACTCAAAGCGACTGAACGTACATTTATTCACTTGCACGTTTACAAGTATTTTATTAATTTCTTTTATATTTATAATAGCATTGCAATAATGTTTTAGAATATTTCTTTGGAGATCACTTCTAATTACCACTGTTCATACACATGCCTCCGAATCAGGTAAGCTGACTGGTTCAAGTACAAATCAGTGCATTTAAATCATACTCACATGTATAGATATGTCAGAGCATATAGCTCTGTGGGATGCAAATAGGGTCACAGAAATGTGGGGAACACCTATCATTAAGTAAGAATTAATTCAGAACCCACGATGGGTTTAATACCTCTTACTAAGTGCCAGGAGGATAAAAGATGGTAGATGGTGGTAAGATAAGCATATATTTACTGCCAAATTAAATAATATGTTAATAAGTACTGTGGAAGTGTGGAGAAGTGAGAGATTGATGGCTCTATAAAAAGGTAAGATGTGAGTGCCACTCAGAAGAGGAGAGAAGAAGAGAGAAGGGGGGTGCAGCAGATACACTGTTTGCTGTTGAAGCTGAATTCCGTGTTTGAAAGACACCAAGCAGATCAGCTTGATCGGAGTTGGAATCCTGGACTGGGAAAAATGGGAGGCACAGTTGTTCAAAGGGGCTTTGAAGAAATATGGTTGGAGAGGAGGTGCCAGGAGGGTGAATTTATGCTGGAAACCATAGTGAACCAAAGATCCATCAGAAGGTGCCTGATGAAAGTGTGTGTGTGTGTGTGTGTGTGTGTGTGTGCGCGCATAGGGAGGGAATTAATATTTGTTGAGTGCTAATATGTGCTAAGTATAGTTCTGAGTGTATTATCTCATTAAACCTTCTAATGATGAGGATGAAGTATAATTATCTGGACTAGGCATAATTATTGCAGTTTTTCAATCAATGCTGAGGCTGAGAGAAAACATTTCTTCTCTAAGGCTGTTCAGCAAAAGCAAGTTCTGGAACCAGAGGCTGAATCTTGGACTGCTCGACACCAATGTCCAGGGTCTGTGCGGAGACTCTCTGGAGAGGTTTGGGACTCATCATTTAAATATTATGATTCACTAGTTGATAAACATGCCAGTTAGAACATACTGGACAGGTACTTACTTTAACATGTAATCTAGTAAGGGCCACCTAGCATCTGCCTGCCTGTTTTAATGTCGTGATGGCTGAGGAAAGTGATGCAGCAAGGGAAGGAATGTTGTACTTCAGTTCCAAATAATGTTTCATTCAGACTCTCCTCTTTTGACTCTAAAAACTTCTATATTTTTTCCTTCAATTCTTCATTATTACTTTCTAGTTATTATGGAACGTTCAGGACAGGTAGACTGCTGTGGAATTATTATGGTACAGGTTGCTTTCTTTAAATGATGATGGGCACCATGGCAGTTGTGGGAATGTGCCCGGCAGACCTCCTGGTAGAGGAGGTAATTGACCATGGGCCTTAGATGCTGAGCTTTGAAATCCAGAGCTATGTTTGCCCCAAGGCCACACCTCCCATGGGCTGCTTCTCGCCAAAGGCTGAGTGCTGGAGGGATACTCAGGTTCCTGGAAGACATCTTTGTCAGTGGGCTTTGCCTGAAGGGCTTGCCCAGGCTTTTGCCCTTTGTGAGACGCAGGGCAGTCTAGGTTGCTTTCCCCCACGAATCTCCCTTGCTCTCTCCTTCCCCCATGGTCTGATGACTATCCTGACCTTCTCTGACTCTCTCCTTTCTCTGGAGCATTTTCTCTAATAAAATCCTTGCACATTTAGTCTTGTTTTGGAGTCTGCTTCCTAAATGACCTAGACTGACAGAGGCATATTCATACTTTTCTCAAACAACTAAAATGTGGGAAGTAAGACAAAATAAATGTAAAATGTATATAAGAAATTGATAAACAGGTTAGAATGAATTTCATGCAAGAATATATTAAAAGATATTTAAGGGTGAGATTTTAGAATTTTTCTTAGTTTGCACATGGATCTCTATTTTTGGAATAGAAGGTGTATAATAATAAAAATGTTTTGAAAAAAGGCAGATTATATGGTTTGAGATAATTGACATTTGCCTGTTTTCAAAAGGCCCTTGAATCCATCCATATATGTGCATTTTATGTAATTGTCTGTATATGCATATGATTTTACATTTTCCATGTATCCACTGCATGGTATCACAATAGTTCTAAGTTCCAAATTTGTCATATTATTCTCTTACAGAGAAACTTTACTGGTCTCTACCCTCTTCTTCTGTTATCAATATTCTGCTGTGGTCTCCCTTAAAATATTTTGGTTATGTTGAAATATTTCCTGAGCATAAATTCCCCCAGATAGACTTTATACAGCAGAAAGAGATGATAATTTTTGTGTCACTTGCTATATTTAGCTATTATGCTTTTCCAAAAGCATGGCACCATATACCAATTGTAAATAAGAATTCCAAATTCTGCTTCACCTCACCAGCACCAAGTACTGAGCACTACATGGTGTTTTTCTCGTCTGTTAAATAACAACAAAAAATGCTGTACACATTCTTTAATTTACCCTTATTTAATTATTAGCAAAGGTAAACACTTTCAATGGACATATATTCCAAATTAAAAAGAAAAATTACATATAATTAAGACAAAAGCATTTACAGTATTTTTGAATGTTTGTGTATTGGTTCTGTTGTTAAGCAGGGATAAGAACTTTTTTCTTTTCATTATAAGAATACTTGCTTTGTGCTTTTAAAGGAATTTTTTTTCCCTTGAGTGCCAAGCAGCTATTCTTTTTAGTTCTATAACTTCAAGACAAAACAACATTTTATACCAACAGGTAGAACACATGAATATTGTAGATGACTTTATTTAGCACCATTTATTTATCAATTCTTACTCTAGGAAAGCAATAACAGAAATTGGAAAATGGCTTAGAGGTTCTATAGTGGAATCTCATCCTTTGTCATGCATATTCACATTTCCAGGACCTAATAAGAACACATGTGCAGGCCAGCCCCCTCCAAAGGGAGGACCGGCAAGACAAAATTCCATGTAGGCGTCTGAGCGTCATTTCTCTCCAATACATGGTGCCTTCTTCCACAGAACTGCCAGTTCATTTGTTTGGGGACCTGGAAGGTCGTTTCCATCTTCTTTGTTGAGAGTGGAGAGGCACTGGAGGAGAATTAAGGATAGTTTTAGACTATCATTTTGGAAAAGTCTACCTGGGATCTTCCTGGAATTTTTTTGTTTTTAAAAGAAAGAAAGTACTGTATGGTGACTAACATAATATAATAAAAAAATCATAAAAAAAATAAAGAAAGTATCCTAGTGTTGGCACTGCTTTTAAAATAAATTTTCTGAAACTACCCATTGTATTAATGAAGCAGCTGAAATATGAAATATGTCTTTCTGAAAGCATATAATCATTGAGAAAATTATGTAATCACTGAAATGTTTCCCTGGGACAGAAGTTAATGCACCTTCCACTGTTCTCCGAAAGTATCTTGCATATACTTTTATTATTTCATGCTACCTCATTGTAGTTATAGTTAGATTTTTTATGTGCCTAACTCTTCTTAATAGAATGAAAGCTCTTAGTAGCAATGTCTTGGTTATGATTTTATCCCATGAAACTTCTAATAAACTAATATTCAGAGGGTGTACTCCGTATGGCAGGAGAAGCATTTTATATCATTTAATCCTTAGAATAATGCAATGAAATAGGTACTATTATTATCTCCATTTTACTGATGAGGAAATTGAGACTTGAGGAGGTTAAGTAATTTGGGATGCACAGTCATTTAGTGGCAGAGCTAGGATTCAAATCAGATCTAACTCCAGAGTCTTTGTTTAGTCTTTATTAAAATGGACTATAGTGTTTATGGTATTATTATTATTATTAATTATTATTATTGTTATTATGATTTGTAGAGAATAAATGACCAAACCTGCGGGAAAAATTTGTGTTTGGGACTTTTTGGAATGTTCAAAATATCACTGTTTATAGGGGAATAAAGCATACTACCTTTACCACCATAAAGAAATTGAACTTACTTATGTACGGGTGCCTGTTCCAGGGCCAAATTGTAATGCTTATCCTGTAAGAGAGGGTCATTTAGTAGAAAGAACATGACCTTAGAATCAGTCTAACTTGGGTTTTAATGCTCATCCCATAAATGTATAGCTTTGTCATCGTTCATAAATTACATAACTTAGGGGAGCCTCAGTTTCATCATCTGAAAAATAAGGGTATAATAACAACCTTGTGGCCTTTATGAAGATCAAATAAGATAATGAATCTTAGATTATAAAATCTGTGAGTGTTATGGTGTCTGCGTTTTTCAATGCTGTGTGTCCAGAGCTGTAGCCAGTACTTTACATAGTGTTGGGGACATAGCTGGTCCTCAGTAAATATTTATTGGATAAATGAAAGAATGGACTTACATAGCATGTGGCATAGAGAAAGTGCTCAATTTATGTTATTAGTCCCCTCAAACTTATTTTATTTTTTAAAAAGATTTATTTATTTGAGAGAGAGAGAGAGAAAGAGAATGTGTGTGTGTGTGCACGCGCACGCATGTGAGTGCGCGTGGGGTGGGGGGAAGGGCAGAGGGAGAGCGAGAGAGAGTCTTAAGCAGACTCTGTACTGAGCATGGCACCCAAAATGGGGCTCGACCTCATGACCCTGAGATCACGACCTGAGCCAAAACCAGGAGTTGAATGCTTAACTGACTATACCACCCAAGCGCCCGTCACATTTCTTTATTTTCATTGAGTTGTCATGCTCTTTACCTCAAACTAATATTATATGTCAAGTGTACTGCAATTAAAAAAAAGAAACCTCTTTGTTTTTGCATTCACCTTTGTTTAGCATTATCTTATTGAAATTACTTTCTTGACTTTGGGGGCAGCATGTCTCCTTCAAAACTTCTTTAATGATTTTACTGGTCTCATCAAGCGTTATCTTTGACTCTTGTTTCTCACCCTACTTGCAGTCCTCAGTAGGACTCAATTACTGCTTAATGTGAGAAGTGAAGAAAAGAAATCAAGAAGGAATCTTGAGTTTCAGTCCTGGTTGACTGCGTGAATGGGGGTCAATGCTAGCAGTCAAAGACAGAAAGGGTGTGGAGTAGTACAAGAATTAGTATAGACTAGGTGTGGTGTGAACAGGCCTCTACGAAGGAGCTTGAAATATAAAGAAAAGGAAATGGTGGGTGGAGAAGATATTTAAAGAACCGATAGGATTGGATAAGTAATTAAGCCACCTCCACATTTTAAACTTCGGTTAGAACAGTGCCACACTTTCATTATCAAAATTTGTGTTGGTTATACATTGCTGTATAACAAGTTACCCCATGGCTCAGTGGTCGAAAAACAACACATTCTTCTTACAGTTTCTGAGACTCGGGAATCTAAGAGCTGGGTGGTTCTGGGTTAGGATCCCCCACAGGCTGCAAAATGTTGGCCAGGGATGCAGTCATCTTAGGGTTTGAGTGAGGAAAACCCACTTCCAGGCTCACTCGCACAGCTCTCGGTAGGACACAGAAGATCTACTTCCAAGCTCATTTATTTAGCTGTTGACAGGCTTCCTGTCCTTGCTGTCTGTTGGTGGAGACATCAGTGCCTTGCTACATTGGCTTCCCCACGAGGCTGCTTGTTTCCCCCAGAATGAGGGATATGATGGAGAAAGGACGTGGTAGAGAACCTACAAAATGGCAATTATAATCTAACCATAGGGTGACAGCCCATTGCTTCTGATGTATGCCATTCCTTAAAAGTGAGTAACTAACTCTGGCCCATATTCAAGAGGATGGAGTTCTACAGGGGCATGAATACCAATGAGGCAGGAATCATTGGGGGCCATTGTAGGGCTTCCTACTAGGGGGGAGAAGACTGAAGCCCAGAGAGGGAGGTAACTTGTGGCTAAATCATATAAGTGTGCCTGACTCCAGTCCTGGCTCTTAGCAACTACAATGTACTGTTGCCATAAGTATGTTGTTTGCTGGGAAAACAGATAACCTCCTTGCTAAGGAAACACAAAAATGCTAATAATAGGTCCCCTTGCGTACTTCTCTCACAGAGTTAAGCATGTCAGGTTACTGTAAAGAGGTATCGAAAGATTTTTCTTGTTGTTTGTTTTATGGCAGGTTATTACAGAGACATTCAGATAGTTTTGTTGTTGTTCTTGTTTATTTTAGCGTATATTTGAGTTGGATTTCAAATGTGAGATTTCTAGATAAATGTGACATTTCTATAGTTTTAAAACAAAGAATAAAAGCATTGAGCTAGTATTCCTATTCATTCACTGTAGGATTCTGAGCACAATGAGAGGAAGGGTATGAATCCATGAAAATACCCCAAAGAGGCAAAGATAAGACTGAAAGCAGATGCCAGTATGCAGTCTTAAACTTTAAAACCAGAGTTGAATAATATGTACTGGAGGGAGGAGGGAAAGGTGCAAATTAATGAACCCTGATGTCTGCTTTTTAAAACTTTTCAGTTAAGAATATATATTGTGAGGGGCGCCTGGGTGGCACAGCGGTTAAGCGTCTGCTTTCGGCTCAGGGCGAGATCCCGGCATTCTGGGATCGAGCCCCACGTCAGGCTCCTCCGCCATGAGCCTGCCTCTTTCTCTTCCACTCCCCCTGCTTGTGTTCCCTCTCTCACTGGCTGTCTCTATTTCTGTCAAATAAATAAATAAAATCTTAAAAAAAAAAGCATTAAAAAAGAATATATATTGTGATAGCAAGTAACACATGTCTGTCAAAATTAAATTTGTTTAATTCCTTTAGAAAGTTTTGCTTACTATTCAGATAGAAACTTTGATTACGTTCAGGTAGAAACTTTGATCAGCTTTCTTGACGAGAATCTTGGGTGATACAATTTAGTTAGGAGGACTAGGATAAATGTTAATTAACAAGTACTCCACCACTGTGTCTCCAGGGCTCTACTGTCCAAGGCAGATGATGCTTCTTCAAGGTGCAGTAGGGAGGCAATCTGTAATTTCTCCAACATGTAAGAAATCTTTGCATGTATGTAGCAGTTAAGGAGCCTGAAGTGATTTTAGAAGTTTCAAGTTTTCAGGACAATATTCATACTTATTTATTTCTAGGTGTTTCTCTTGCCCAGTGGGACATCAACACTCTAATTGGCTCTGTGGAAAAAGGAAGTTTTATGGAATAAATTTGTGAATAAGTTTGCGAAGGGCAGAGCAATCTGTTTATGTTTGACATAGTCATAGGCCAACAAAAACAAGAGAATGGGCTTGCACTGTAGTTGTGACCCTGTGACCCCACTTATGAGTTGTTGTCTCCCAGTGAAGTGGGCATGAGGTGTGCATCTTTTCTCTAGGCTGTGCCATAAGGGGGTGAACTTGCTGCTTGCCTTGTGCCCCTTTCTCTTACTGTCCTTTCGGTGGTTTTCCCACCAAGCAAACCATCTTCTGATCCTGGAAGAAGAGTAATCCCATTTCTTCCCTGTTTTTCTCCTTTGATATTGGCAGTCGTGATTTGGTAGGTTGTGTTCTGCCTTCTTTGCCCTGATGGCCTGCTTGAAGTGATCAAAATCATATATAACTTTCTCATCGGTTTCTGGGAGGGATGCACACAGATCACCGAGAGAAAAAATGATGACTAAACAGCAAAGTATTATAAAATATGACAGATGCTCTGCAGACATGTATGAAATGCTAGGGAAGTGCACGAAGAGTAACGATTCGATACGAGACAATGTGCTGGGTATTCTTTGGCCCCTCAGACCTGCTCGTCGTCCTTCTCCCCTTGCTCTGTGCACTTACGAGCATCACCGCGGGCTTTCCTCGGCCCCTCGTTTCTGCTTGGGTTTGCCCAGTGGGAGGCATCAGCCAGGTGCAAGGTGAGAGAGTTCAAGAGATTTATTCCCCTGGCTCCTGTCCTGCTGGGCCACAGTTTGCTCTTGGCTGCATTTCTTACCAGCATTGAACTTTTAGTTCTTTCCTACCGCTAAACTCTCACTGAGTTCCGGTCATGGCTCCCACCTCTTGTCTGGCAGGGTATCCCAAGGTTGCCAGCCTTCATGGATGTCACCCTTCTTGCTAGTTTCTTTTAACTTTGCCAGCACCCTTGTTAGGTTCTCCTTAATTATCCCTTCTGAATGGGTCATCCCCTTCCTGCTGGGTCCCTGGTTCTCAAGCAACTACACAAATGAAAATAATGAATCACTGTAAAACAGGATACCAACCACAGGAGCTTGTCTAGCTTGGAGAGACATCTGGGCAGCGCTGTGTCTTTTTAAAGTTGTTTCCGAGAGGAGTTTCAAAACCTTTACAAGATAGACCTAACACATACACTGGCCACATGGCCTGTTCCAGATCCCGCACTGAATTGTTGGCTTCCTATTCATATGTGTGGGTTGTCTCACCAAGAGGGAGAGGGACAATTAAAACCAAAATGAAACAAAGCAACTTTATCTATTACTTACTGGCAGGGCTGCCATAGCAAAAACAAAACCAAACCAGACAGGATTCCCAGTTAAATTTGAGTTTCAGGTGAACAGTGAAGACTTTTTAAGTGTGTCTCATAGAAATATTTGGGTGTGTGCATTTTATCTGGCAATTGTACCTACAGGGCCTTTTACATAGTAGGCACTTGATACATGTTTCTTGATCGATAGATTTAGATGTTACAGAAAACAAAAGTCCTGGCTAAGGATTGCTATTGCTGTAGGCAGAATGTGTCAGAAATCATGACGTGTCCCTGAGGCCACACGTTGAGACTCAACTGGCTCCCCTGGTCCTAACATCCTTTGTTTCATCAAGATGTATCTTTATCTTGGTTCCTTCAGGGTGTGTATCTGCTAGAGAGGCTGTGGAGAAGGGTAAAGAACATATGGTTTGGCTAGAAGCAGGTTCAAATTCTAACAGTGGTAGGAGTGAGACCTTGGGCAAGTCATTTAAGCTCCTCAAACCTCAGTCTCTTAAACTGGACAGTGGCAATGAATGATGACTTATTGCTGTGTGGATTGATTAGAGTTAGAGCTGATGCGTGTTGAGTCTTAGTAACAGTGCCTAGAACATAGCACTAAACGAGAACTAAAATACAGCATCCCTGTAATTATACCAGCTGATGGGTGAGACATAGAAATGACTTCTTGGTAATAGAACATAACTACGCAGGGAACCTAGGAAAATGTCTTACAGATAAAGGCTAGTATTGGAAATATCAACTACTATAATCCATCCCAGAAAAGTTTGTTTGTTTTTTTTTTGTAACAGTCTTTTGATTTTGAGGGGCCGTAGAGATCATACCAGCCCAGCATAAAGCTGCCTCTTAACTGAGGAACCACGTTTGGAGTAGAGAAATTATGTACAGAAGTAAAAATTGGACCTTTTGATGTCCTTTTAATCTTAAGGTTGTATCATTATAAAACTTCATTGTAAAATTTTAGCCAACTCTGACAACATCAGCTTTGAAAGAAGCATTTTCAAACATGAATCTAGGTCTGGTATGTGCACTAAGAGAGCAGTTAATTTTTATCAACATGATATTGCTTTAAGCTTTCTTTTAAGTGTGATGTCTTTAAGAATATTCTCTAAGAGAACCTCCTCAAACATGTACATTTACAAAGTCTATGTTACCTGCAAATCTTGCCAAATATCTATCACTTCTGTAAATTGCTTTATTTTTGTCCCCAGAAAGGTATTTGGCTCCATCTCAAAATTTGAAAATCATTTAAGTAAAATAGTAAGTCATTACAATAATTCTTTAAGCTTTCAATTAACGTGTGGTTCAATTTGACAGAATGAGATAGAGGAATTTCATTTTATAGATTTGCTTGTTGGGGAGAAGCTAATATACAGATGATAAAAGATGGTTTAAAAGGATTAGAGAAAGCCAACCCCTTTGAGGATGCAGCTCATACTTTTATGTATAAAAAGATTTCCTAGTTCCTATTATATTTTAAAAGAATTTGCTCTCCATGGAGAAGTACGAGATACGTGGCATAATTCTATGAATGACTTATAGGAAAAGTCAATAGGAGAATCAGCACACCAGGATTAGTTTTTGCTCATGTTTGCAACTAAGCCTTTTAGGTCTCGGTTTCTCAAAAGAGATGTTGGACTGGATCTTTTCTCCAAGCTGTTTCTTGACATTAAGATTCTATACTGTATATTTTGTCCAGCATAGACAGTTACTTCAAGGCCTGAATTAACTGTCGTTAACAAGCCTGAAAACTAGACAAGATGAAGCCAAGAGACAGTGATATCCGAGGCAGTCCAGCCAGGTCAGAAGGTGTCCCCTTTGGTCCTCTTGGGTCACCATAACTCCTCTGCAGTGTCACTTCATGCCACGGGCTCCACGTACTCCCGTGTCAGTGATATATATTCTGTGAAGATAGTGTCTAGGGACTCAGACCTGCAGAGTGCTGATGTTATTTTAGGCTAGAGACGGAGGCCCAAAAATCAGCCAGCTAGTGACAGATCTAATGAGGTCAATTGCATGGCTTTCTGGGAGGCCAGGCAAAGGCAAGTTTGTAAAACCCTGGCTTTGCTTGGCCATCTCCATCTTTCATTTCCATATAAATTCAATAACGGGCTCGAAGCACCCGCATAAACAGTGCACTGAACAAAATCCTTTCACAGAGATCATTTCTTGAAGAATTTCATGAAGCTGCAGCAGCAGCTGTTTAAAGGAGCATGTATGTCATTTTCCAGGAGAAAATTGAACTGAAGAAATGCACTTTTCCATTGGTGTTATCGCCCTACATTCTAGATATCTTCATAGATATACTGTAGCTAGAGCCCAAATATTTGTATTCCAAATGAGCTTTTAAAAGATTCAGTCCTTGTTATCCCAAACCAAAATTTCAATAAAAACAGTTTGGACTAGCTAGCATGAAAAATTTTATGGTTCATATCACCAGAGACCAAATATAAAACTTGAGGAATATGTTTTGCAAGAGAATTATATCTCTTTCCACATATTACCATTTTAAAAGCCTAGCACTTCAATATTTTTTCTCAGTCATCATGGTGGCAAATTGCTTACATGAATAACTGTCCAACTGAAATGAATAATCACTAGCAAAGAGAACACGAATAGTCAATTTAGAATATATCAGCATGTCTCTTTCTATTTTGTGCCATAGAACAAGAACAAGAATTAAAACTGCAACTGCAATACCTGGTTCCCATTTAGAAAAAGAAAATGGGACTGAATATTTGCACTGCTGACCTTCTGAGACAGAAAGGTAAGTAAGAGGTGTTTGGTTGTGAGTGATGCAACCAATTTTCAGAGAAATGCAGTGTTTGTTAATAAGGGCAGATTGCATCTTAACCCGTTCTTAGGCTGAATTTGAAAGTTTTGAAGTGCTGTTCGTCACATCCTGCTATGACAGGTTTGGAAAGGAGGGTGCTTGGGGGCCCACACACAGCCCCAAGGACACAGGGGTCCTCATTTCCACCACTGCCTCTCTTCCCAGGAGCCAACGGTAGGTAGTCCAGGGACCATGCTAGGATGCTTTGGGCTTTTCGGGAATTGACAATGCCTATCTGAGTAGGCTTTAAAATTACCAAATAAAAGTACTCAATACTAAATATTAAAATCTTAAAATTAAATTTAAACTAAAATACTTAAAAATATGAAATAAAATTATTTATTGTAAAAAAAAAAAGACCAGTGAACACTCAAAAATAACATTGAGAAGTGCCATTAAAATAGCAACACCTTTCTTCCTTTTAAAATAATTTATCATTTTTAAGAATAGCATCTTCCCCTGGATGAGAGCCATGTATTGTGTATTACTGGTGAGAACTTTGAAACGAAACTATCAGTCATTCTACTTTGAAATTAACTTAAATGCAGCACCTGTCTAAGTGTCAGGTGTGTGCTCAGTGAGTGGCTTGTGAAGCAGCATCTTTGTCTGTCTTCTGTCTTCACGTGTCAACTCCCTGGGGGCAGACACATCATCTTCAACTTTCCTATTACCAGATAAGTAGATAGCAAATGCTAAAAAAGATGGGCTGACATATGTTGGCCATTAAGAAAATTAAAATAAAAAGGTTGCTTTATTGTTTAATAGTTACAGAGTTTCAGTTTTGCAAGATGAAAAAGTTCTGGAGATGCATAGTGGTGATGGCTGTGTACCAGTGAGGGCATACTTACTGCCTGAGACCTGTACACTGAACAGTGGTTAAAATGGTAAATTTGATGTTATGAATATTTTAACACAAAATGGTGGAGTTATTAAAGAGGAGGGAAAACGGTAAAAAGGAAAGCAGACTTATTTTCATGTTTCAGGTCACAGTTGTAGATTCTTTTCCCTTTTCCTGTTTTTTTCTCTGCTAACATCAAAGTGACTGATCACAAGCAATGGGGCTGTTAAGATCTGTCATCACATATAGCCTGAGAATGTTTCCTTTCAAGTGCTCTTGATTGAATTGAAAGTTTCTTATTTTCTTATCTGATTTGATACAAAGAAATAGAGGGAGAGGAGAGGAGAGGGAAAAGAGGAAAGGGAAAAGAAAAGGACTAAGATTGTATTAATCGTAGGATTACCTCGACTAAGCTGGGGCATATACCGCTGGTAGATTCTTGACTTCCTGATCTGCGATCTGAACCGCTACTGAGACCAACTTCATCTTTCTGAAATCACTTTGGGGTCATGTCCAGCTCCTCGCATTCTTTTTCAGATGAGGCGGTAGATGCCAAGAAGTTCTGAATTGACAAGGGAAAGTGACCAAAGGTTGGGGTGGGGGGCAGAACCAACAGAACTTAGAAATGAATATTCTTAGATCCAGAGAAAGGAAAGGAGAAAAAAAAAACCCTCTAAAATCTGCAGTGACAAATCTTTCTAATATGATGGAGCTGTCATATTTTGACTATTCTGGAAAAACTTCTGTGTACATGCTAACATTTTCCTGTGTGTGGTTTAAAGGCAATCGTTACATACGTTTCACTTGCAAACCTGGATCTATTCATGTGACTGTGCATGGAATAATAGATTTATAATCAAACACATTTCCCCCCAAATTTCTTTGGTATTAGAATATAAAATTTTGGCAGGTTAAAATATAAAAGATGATTCTATGCATTTTTGAAACTGTGGGAATGAAATAAAGCAGTAGCACATTAAAGATATTATCTTGTAATGAACAAAGCAAAGCTGGTTTTAAATAGTTTGAATTTTTATGTTAAAGTCAAATGTTGTAATAATTATGTTTGTTTCTTTTGTGAGAAATGCAATTAAATGAAATGTCCTCCAATAATTGCCAAATACATGAAGTAAACTTGACAGCCTATTATTTGGTGTTCAAGTTGGTAGTATGCCTGACGTATGTTATATAGACCACCTCGTAAATGCAAATGTAGGTAAGATGCTTGAGAATACATATTTCTTCCTGGTTTCTTATATGGTATAAAAGACAGAGAATTTTATAGAATAACAGCACTGGAATGAATGGCTAGAAACTGGACATTCTTCCTTGAAGGCAGTTTTTGACCAGAACATGCCCTGTTGCAGGTTTGCAAGTGGTGTTCTGACTTATTTGACAGTCCCCTTTAATCAAAAGTTTAGTGCAAAATGAGGCGTATTATACTGTTCCCTTGACAGAAGAACAGACATGCTGAGTTCATTTTTATAGCCACCTGCTCATCACTTCTTTTAAATGATACAGTTAATATTTGGGTTTTTTCCCTCTTTCTCTGTATTTACCTATAAAAAAGCTTAAAACATACCTATTGCTAAAAAGTATGAACTCATTTACAGGAATATCAAAATAACAGATCTGTGACATAGTTAAGTGCACTTGATCTCAAAATAGAAGTGGCACCAATCAAGTGACTTTCCAATCAAGTCATAGAAAACCAGAAAATGACCGTTTAGGCTCGCCTGATTTATATTGTAGTTATGGGTGAGAGGAAAGATAAATTTGGGGTTGTAACTGTGGATGTAAATTTGCCCTCACTGGCAAGGAAACACTGAACATCTTACAAAACTGTGAGTGAGTGATAGAAAGACAATATTCTAAAGACACCTAGATTTATTAAAGGAAAGTACTGTAGATTCTATTCCCCATTGTGCTAAAAATTATCTGCTACATCCATTATATTAAGTATCTTATAAGTAAGTAGTAATGCCCATGGAAGTGTTAATCTTGTAGATGCTGATAGAGGGAATTTTATAGCAAGGTACACACTAGGGCAGCATTTTTCATTTTAAGACAAAATGGCTGTTTTTTTTTTTTTTTGAAATAACCTAAATTTCTAGCCCTCATACTTTAAGACATTGCTTTCCCTCTTATTTGGTCCTCCCAACATCTCTATGAGGTTGCCATTATCATCCCCTTTTGATAAAAAAGAAAGGAATGAGAGCTTTACCGAGTTGTCTAACTTTCTCAGTTAGCAAGGGGGCAGAGGTGGGATTTGGACCCAGACGATCCGGCTCTGGAGGCAGCCCACTAAACCACTGCTGCTCTTCACCCTCTGTCTACTCCGACTCTCAAAAGGGCCTTCCCATAACCATAGCACCAGAAGACCTCAGCTTTCAGAGAAGCTTCCATCCTTAAAGAAAACTCAGATGTGGTATGCTTAGGTGAAAATGCCATTCCCTTCATTCTAGTTTTATTGAGATATAATTGACCTAGAACACTGTGTAAGCAAAGTGATCTCACTTAATATTTATTGTGAAATCATTACCACAATAAGTTTAGTTAGCACTCCATTATCTTGTATAGCTACAAAGAAAAGAAAAAATGTGTTGTTTTCCTTGTGATGAGAATTCTTAGGATCTACCCTCCTTGTATATTATGTATATATACATTTTATATATATATATAATATATCTATCTATATATATATATATAGATAGATATATTCTTGTATATTATGCAGCTGTGTCAGCTGGAGCCATCAAGCTGTACATTACATCCCTGGGACTTATTTATCTTATAGCTGGAAGTTTGTACCTTTTCACCACCTTCATCCAGTTCCCCTTCCCTCCATCCTCTGTCTCAGGTAACTGCAAATCTGATCTCTTTTCTGAGTCTTCTCTTTCCCTTTACTTACTTGCTTGCTTAGTTCCACATATAAATAAAATCATATAGTATTTGCCTTTCTCTGTCTGACTTATTTCACTTTGCGTAATGCCTTCAAGCGCCATCCAAGTTGTTGCAAGTGGCAGGATTTCCATATTTTTTATGACTGAGTAATATTCCATTGTGTGTATGTGTACAAATATATGTATCTGTATTTGTATATATGTATATCTCACAGCTTCTTTTTCCATTCCTCCATTGAGGGACACTTAGATGGTTAACATGTCTTGGCTGTTGTAAATAATGCTGCTACGAATGCGAGGTGCAGGTATCTGTGACATAGTATTTTCATTTCCTTTGGATAAATACTTAGAAGTGGCGTGGCTGGATCATAGGGTAGTTCTATTTTCAATTTGTTGAGGAACCTGCGTACTGTTTTCCATAGTGGCTGTACCAGTTTGTGTTCCCACAAGCAGGCCCAAGGGTTTCCTTTTCTCCATATCCTCTCCAGCACTTTTGTCTCTTGTCTTTTGAGGATAGCCATAAAATACCATTCTGAAGGCTAGAACAAAGGTGACTCATTACCAGAAGTCTGTATGGAGACTCTGCAGCTAGTGGACCTACCAGTTCAGGTCCCAGCCATCACCTCTTCCAGGTGAAAAAGCAGAAACGGTCTTAGAACTCATTGTTCTTACATTATGTTAGATACTTAGTTAGGAACTTGATAGCTATTACAAAGTATGAGGCCACTTTATTTCCCACAAATCCTCCATTTGACTTCATAAGTCTGGTAATATCCATGTCAGTCTCAGGGCCAGGTAAATATCATCTTTTAGCTATTTGAATCATTTTTGTGTCATGTTAAATGTCCTATCTCTGAGTCTCAGTTTCTTAACCCCTATAATTCGGAAGTTTAAGCAGATAAACCCAAAAGACTTTTTAACCATAAAAATTGTGGATTCCAAGGAATAGTGGGGATTATAACCTCTTCTTATTGTCTGAAGTAGCTCTTTTTTCTTGGACGTAGACATTGATTTAGGGTTCTTTACCTCAAGCCCCACAAAATGAAGTTTAGTTGTGTACTTGTACCCATTCACACTCTGTGTTTGATGGTCGTGGCAACATGGGGTAATTTTCCTGGCTAATCTCCTCCAAATACCCTCTTCAGCTGATAGTGTGGGAGACCAGACCCTCCCTTAAGGAAGAAGGTGCTCTTGGGTGTAATTCATTTCAGGTTTTCTCTTCCTTCTCCCGGAGCCACCCTTCGCTCCAGGAAGAGAAAGTACCTGGGAACTCTAATCGTCTTTAAACAATGGTAGTTACTGTCTCACAAGAGCTCACTGCCTGTAAGTTCTGTTGGGCGGTATAGGACTGGTATGTTGTGGCTATTTTGTCAATGCTAATTGACCATGATGGTGATAATTGCACATAACTTGAAACCTGAGGAGTGCCGAGAAATGTGTGATTTCTATACAATAATGGATAATTGAATATTGCTTCCTTCTGTTTCACAGCCTTGTGGGCACCAGGTCTGGCAGATTCGAGGCAAGGCCTGTAAGTAGATTTGCCAATTTCTCTCACTACAAGTGGCCCATGCTGGGCTGATCTGTTCTTCCACTTGTTCCCCTGGCACCTGCCCACGTGGAGGGGACTCTTCAACATGGCACATCTGTTGTAGCCTCACACATTCTTCTGCTGTTTCAAATCTGTGTGTGATGAAGAGTCCTTTTGTGTGGAAATCATCCAGCCTCAACCACACAGTTCAGCAATTTTGCTGAAAGGAGAACAGTCTTGGCGGCACTTGGCGAATCAGGATGACATTAGCAATCTTGCCTTGTTTCTGCTTTGCAGAAGGAGTAATCACAGCTTCTATCCTTAGCTTGTGCTGTGGCCATAAGGATAAGTCATATGGTTTTCATGCTTGAGCTGTATTGGGTCGTATCTTTTTGACATCACCTTCTTTGTAAGTCCTATACGGAGAAAGATGGTGTGTGAGTTTTATCTGCAGTAACACAAAACACCGCATTGCTGTATGTTTTCTATGTAGTCACCAGTTGTAGTTAAAGCAAGGAGAATGTTTCTGATGAAAAGAAAAGACAATACTTCTTTGGTTCCTCAGTTCTTTGAGTTATTTGTTGCCTCTGCTTCTTTTGTCCAATTTCTCTATCCTGTATTTGTCTGAGATTGTCAACTGCTATTTGGCATATATGCAGTGGAACCTATTCTGATTTTCACTGTACTGTGGATAAGGCAACATTTTGCAATCTTTGCTGGCACTGTTAGCAAGCCCTAAGCCAGGAACTGAAGGAAATTCCAGTTTGTTCTTTGAACTTCCTTGGTCCCCTGTGATTGTGCTGGAGCAACTATATACTTTGGGGTTCTTTATTTGTATTTCTAACTCAGACTGACAGGTTGACGTCTCCTTGAAGATAGAGACCGTAAGTCAGCCTTGTTTTGGAATCCCATTACCCATGGCATTGTGCCTGTTTGAGTGGATGGAAGGATGAATGAATGAATTGACAAATAAATGAATGAATGAATGAATGAGAAGTTTAGGTCTAATTTTTGATGTTGATGTTGTTCATAAATGATGTTTTAGGTAGATAACCTAATAATCTGAAGGGGTTTTTCTTTATAGATCTTAGGGTGCTAAAGTGTTATTTGTTCTGAAACTCCAAGTTCTCTCCATCCATCATACCTGTTACCTTTGTTCAGCTCTTCCAACACTAGAGTTCATGAACAGCCACCATTAAATTCCTGACACCTCCAGTATCTCCAGTCCAACTGACCATCTCTTCCTTAAGAGTCTTCCTTCCTCTTCTAAGTTACACCTCTGAACTGCTTGTCCTCAAAGGATTCTGTTCTTTCACCTCCATGAATATTGGTTTTTCTAAATACTCAGTCTCTGCCTCTTTTCTCTCAACATCATCCATCAACTCTAGACCCATCTGTGTCTGTTAATCTGCCATCCTTTTTATGATCCACGTTCACATTTCCAGTTGCTCATTCCACATTCTTAGTTTGGTCTTCTACCAGCTCCTCAAATTTTTCCAGTGTGAGAGTCCTGCAGATTCTGTTCTCTACCTATGTCTGCCCAACTTGCTCTCCCTATCTCATTCTACAACAACCACTTAGTTCCACTTCTTACACTCTCCTCAGCCATTTTCAGAATTGACAGCTGTCCTTCCCACCTCCAGGCTGTATTCCAATCTGTAACTTGGGTTTCTCAGGCTTTTGACAAAATCTGTTATTACAGAACATCTAGCACCCAGGTAAACCTTAACCTTAATTTTCTACCATACCTCCACGATCTCATACTGATGTAGATGTTATAAATTATTTTCTGTTATTTTCACCATCTTCCTACACTTCCATGTCCCTGCACATGCTTTGATTGGAATACTTTTTCTAACATATTTACCTCACAAACTTGTGTTCATTTTTCAAGTTTCAAGCACCACTTCCTCTAAACATTTTTTTTTTTTAACTTTTTTGGGGAAAGTTTGCAATACCATACCAGTAATTACAATTTTAAGGAAAAAGTCCACTTTACTCTTGATTCCATGGTGTTATAAATAAATGATTTAGACGTAATTTAATATGGTGTATTTAAATATTGGTTTATAAGTCTGGCCTCCCATGCAACTGTGAGTGTCGTGAGGGTAAGGACTGCTTTATTTATTTTTGTTTCTCTAATAATTCATATGGCTCATAATAGGCATTTTATAAACATTTGCTAAATAATCTGCTTCGATCATTGTTGGATGTATGGGAGATCCTAATTGTTGCTTTTCCTTCTGAGTTCTATTCAGTTGCAAAGTAGGTACAGTGAAGGGGTGCACACCATCTGTTTCATTGTTGCCAAAACCAGATAAGAGAACTTGGCCAAGCCTCCAACTCCCACCCCTCTTTGAACTTATCCCCCCAGGCGCAGGTGAATAGATTGGAACTGGGAGAGCAGAAGCCTGTTTCTGACTAGATGGTAGAAGTGAGAGATGAACACCCCATGTCTAAGCACAGGTGGCCCAGGATGGTGAGAGAAAGCCTCTTTGTTTCTGTGGCACACCCTGGAAATGTGGACAGATAAGATTGGCCATTCTTCTTCTTGAAGGGAGAAATGAGTATGGGAGCAACGTAGGATAACCAGCTGGTTCCAGGGTGCCAAAATCTTCCCCATTTTAACAGTGAAAGTCCCATGTCCCCCAAACTCCCTTACTCTAGACAAACTGGGACAGTTTGACACCGTAAAGGAGAAACAAGGAAGGAAAATTTCTTCTCAGCACTTCTAAGAAAACAGAAGTGATGGGAAAGGGCAACATTAGAGTGAAGAAATCGTTTTCCTCTGCCCTTTTGCTTTTTTTTTTTTTAAGATTTATTTATTTTAGAGAGAGAGAATTAATGAGTGGGGGGAGGGGCGGAGGGAGAAAATGTCAAGCAGACTCCTTGCTGAGCGTGGAGCCTGGCATGGGGTTCAATTCTATGACCCATGAGATTATGACCTGAGTCAAAACGAGGAGTTGGGTGCTTAACTGGCTGAACCTCCCAGATGCCCTGCTTCTGTTTTGCTCTTTAATGTTCCAAGTATGAAGGCTTCCACTTTGCCTATTAAATTAAGTATAAAGTACTCAGCCAGGCATTCTAAGGCCTTCTCAGTTTAGCCCAAATCTACCCTTTGACTTATTACTTATTATTCTGCAAGTATTTATTGAGAATCTACCAGAGGCCAGTCACTTTTTAAAGCCACGGGACAGCATAGTAAAACGTCAACATAAAAAGACTCTAAGCTTCTCACTGGCAAGATCTTTTGTCTTTAAGGGAAGTCTTTTAGGAAGCCTTTCAGATGGCCTCCATTGACTCTTCCCTTTGCCACCCCCCCCCATCACTTTGTGATTCAGTCCCCTTGAATGTGGGCTAGACATACTGACTTGCTTCTCATCAATAGGATAACGCAGATGTGATGACATGGTGGGGTGTCACTTCTGAGATTAGGGTATAAAACCTGATGGCTTCTGTTTAGGGTGTTCTGTCTTAGATTTCTCTCCCTGTAGGAAGCCAACTGCCATGTCATAAGTCAGCCCTGTGCAGAGGACCACATAGCAAAGGACTGAGGCATGTTCAATAACCCTGTGAGTGGGCTTGAAAACAGATCATTTCCTGCCACCTCTTTCACTGTTAAGCTTTCAGATGAGACAGCAGCTCCAGCTGACAGCTTAGCCTGAACCCATGAGAGATTTTGAGCCAGAGGCACCCAGTTGAATTATGCTTGGACTCCAAACCCACAGAAACTGTGGGATAATACATTTTTGTTGTTTTAAGTCCCTAAATTTTAGAGTTGTTATGCAACAATACATAAGTAATACACCTATACCTGTGCTTCTTTTGTTTGCTTGTTTTTGCTAATAATTTCCTTAACACAGTGCTTGTGTGTAATAGATGCTCAATAAATAATTTGGCCAGTGAATGAATGAATGACATGATTCTACTCCTAAAAGTATTTCTGCTATTTTTATGAAGAGATTGTAAATTGTCATTTTTAAGATCAGAAACTGTCTTGGAAACATTTTATTCCTTTACTGCCTGTTATATAATGTCTTATGCATATATGAACTTGACCAAATTCTTGATTGAGTTTGATGTCTTACTTTTTTTGATGCATAAAGCTTGTGAAGCTACCATTCTGTTGAATTAAAAAGTAGAGTTGGAGCTCATTTGGATAAAATCCAAGCTTGTATGAATAAGTATAATGAAGACCAGTGAATTGATCTCAAGCCAACTCATAACCTCATAATGTTTATTTCATTATTTTTCCTTTTTTGATGTTCATTACATCAGTCACATCTTTTATCACTTGTTTAATTAGAGAATGGGCATGGGAATAAGCAGAGAATTTTGTGACTCTCATACATATAATTAGAGTTATAATTGAAAAGACTTCCTTATTTGAAGAATTAACTCAATTTAAATGAGCAGGGACACAGAATTGGAAATAGGACTAGCCCAGGAGTTAGGAAACCTGAGTTTTTGTCTTAGTTCTGCTACTAACTAGGCATATGAGTACAGAAAATAAAGCGATATCTCTGTGCCTTATCAGTAAAATGAGTGGGTTGGGTTGCTATTCTCTAAGTTTCTTTCCAGGGGAAAAACACCTCTGTGACTGTCTGCTGTGAAGTAGGTACTGTATAAGACATACAAAAGATAGAGGCATGCCTGTAGGTTTTTAAAAGAAAGACAATTTTAAGTTATTTGAATTTTTAAAAATTAGTAATTTGCAGATCATAAATAAGCTGTGATAGAAAAAAGTCATCAAAGTCAGAATGAGCCCAGAATCAAGGTTCTGAGGATAAGCAGCTATATCCCTGGGGACTGCAAGCTTTCAATAATGTGATGTTATTCCATGTCAACATTTCTAGGTAGGAGCTTCTCTGTTTGGTACAGAGTAAGTATCCAATAAATATATATGAAATGAAGGAAATAAAAAAAAAAGTTCTTCATGTTCCAAGTTCTTGTTCCATGATCATGATTAAGCATCTGGCATATGATAGGCACACTGTAAAACCCTGTTGAATACATCCTCTCTTTAGCATGGTAGAGTTGTAAGATCAGGAACTTTGGAGCTAGACTTAGTTCGGTTTAAAGCTACGGATTTGCAAAGGGCATTTTCGTTAATCTCTCTCAGCCTTATTTTCATCATATGTAGAATGACAGAAGTAAGGCAAAAATAATTACCTACTTTAAAGGACTATTGGAGAAGTATAAGAAAAAATAAAACAGTTAAGTGTAATGTATGATCCAGAGTATAGGTTTGATAAATATATTTAATTCTGTTTACTTTCCTTTTTTTGGCTTCACTTTCATTTGTCACCTTTTCTCTAGTATTACATCTATGAAAAACAAGACAAAATGAAATGAAGTAATAATACTAGTATCAAAGCCCACAGTAGAATTGGAAATCTCCGTGTGTGCGCATATGTGTGATTCACCCTGTGTGTTCCACTGGCCAGATAAGATCTGGTTATGTTATTCATGATTATATCAGAATGTTCTTAGATCTTAAACCCTTAGGAAATAAAAGCATATCTTTAGCCACATATGAAAAACCCACAGCTCATATCATCTTTAATGAGGAAAAACTGAGAGCTTCCCCCCCCCAAGATTAGGAATAAGACAAGGATGTCCACTCTCATCACTTTTATTCAACATAGTACTGGAAATCCTAGCCACAGCAATCAGACAAGAAAAAGGAATGAAAGACATCCAAATTGGTAAGGAAGAAGTAACACTTTCACTGTTTGCAGATGACATGATACCATATATAGTAAACCCAAAGACTCCATAAAAAAAAAAAGCCCAAAAACTATCTACTAGAATTGATCAACGAATTCAGTAAAGTCACAGGATACAAAATCAGTGTACAAAAATCTGTAACATTTCTGTACACGAATGATGAAGCAGCAAAAAGAGACATTAAGAGCAATCATATTTACAATTGCACCAAAAATAATAAAATATCTAGGAATAAACTTAACCAAGAGAGTGAAAGACCTGTACTCTGAAAACTATTAAACACTGATGCAAGGAATTGAAGATGATATAAACAAATGGAAAGACACTGTATGCTCATGGATTGGAAGAACAAATACTGTTAAAATGTCTATACTACGCAAAGATATCTATAGGTTTCATACAATCTCTATCAAAATACCAACAGTATTTGTCGCAGAACTAAAACAAACAATCCTAAAATTTGTGTGAAACCACAAAAGACCCAGAATAGCCAAAGCAATCTTGAAAAAGAATAAAACTAAACGTATCACAATACCAGATTTCAAGATATATCACAAAGCTGTAGTAATCAAAACAATATGGTACTGACACAGAATAGACACAAGTCAATAGAAGAGAATAGAAAGCCCAGAAACAAACCCATGATTATATGGTCAATTAATTTTCAACAAAAGAGTCAAGAATATGCAGGGAAAAAGACAGTCTCTTTAACAAATGGTGCTGGGAAAACTGGACAGCTACATGCAAAAGAGTGAAACTGGATCCTTTTCTTACACCATACACAAAAATAAACTCAAAATGAATTAACAACCTAAGTATGACACCTGAAACCTAGAAGAGAACATAGGCAGTGATTGTTCTGACATCAGCCATAGCAACATTTTTCTAGATATGCCTCCCGTGGAAGGGAAATAAAAGCAAAAATAAACTATTGGGACTACCTCAAAATAAGAAACTTCTGCAAAGCAAAGGAGACAACAAAACTAAAAGACAACCAACTGAATGGGAGAAGATATTTGCAAATGACATGTCCCTTAAAGGGTTAGTATCCAAAACATATAAAGAACTGATAAAACTCAACACTCCCAAAATGAATAATCCAATGAAAAAATGGGCAGAAGACATGAATAGACATTTCTCTAAAGAAGACATCCAGATGACCAGCAGACACATGAAAAGATGCTCAGTATCACTCGTCATCAGGGAAATGCAAATCAAAAGAACAATGAGATAGCATTTTACACTAGTCAATGGCTAAAATAAAAAACTCAAGAAACAATAGGTGTTGGCAAGGATGTGGGGAAAAGGAACCCTTGTGCACTGTTGGTTGGAATTTAAACTAGTGCAGCCACTGTGGAAGACAGTATGGAGCCCCCAACCCCTTTTTTAGCTCCTTTAAGTGTAAGGTTTTATTTGAGGGTATTTGTTTGAGATTTTTCTTACTTCTTGAGGTAAGCTTGTAGTGCTATAAACTTCCCTCTTAGAACCACTTTTGCTGCATCTCAGAGATTTTGTATTGTTGTATTTTCATCTGTTTACATGTAATTTTTTGGTTCTTCTTTGATTTCTTAGTTGTCTCATTCATTGCTTAGTAACATGTTATTTAAGTTCCATGTGTTCGTGCTCTTTCCAGATTTTTTCTTGTGGTTGAGTTCTAGTTTTTTATAGCATTGTGGTCAGAAAAGATGCATGGTATGACTTTGATCTTTTTGAATTTGTTGAGACTTGTTTTGTGGCCTAACGTGATTTATTTTGGAGTGTGTTCCATGTGTACGGGAAAAGAATGTGTACTCTGCTATTTTAGGATTGAATATTCTGAATATATCTGTTAAATTCTTCTGGTCTAATGTGTCATTCAAAGTCACTGTTTCTTTGTTGATTTTCTGTTTGGATAATCTGTCCATTGATGGAAGTTGGATGTTAAAATGCCCTACTATTACTGTATTATTATCAATCAGTTCCTTTACGCTTGTTATTAAATGTTTTATATGTTTGGCTGCTCCCATCTTGGTTGTGTAAATATTTATAATTATTATATCTTCTTGTTGTAATGTCCCCTTTACTGTTACATAATTTCTTCTCTTATTATAGTCTTTGTTTTAAAGTCTCTTGTGCCCAATATAAGTATTGGTACATCTATTTGCATGATAAGTGTTTCTCCAAATCCTCGCTTTCAGTCTGCATATGTCTTTTGGTCTGAAGTGAGACTCTTCTTTTTTTTTTTTTTTTTTTTTTTTTTTTTAATTTTATTTTATTATATTGTGTTAATCACCATACAGTACATCCCCAGATTCCGATGTAAAGTTTGATGCTTCATTAGTTGCGTATAACACCCAGTGCACCATGCAATACGTGCCCTCCCTACTACCCATCACCAGTCTATCCCATTCCCCCACCCCCTCCCCTCTGAAGTCCTCAGTTTGCCTCTCACAGTCCATAGTCTCTCATGTTTCATTCCCCCCTCTGATTACCCCCCTTTTCTTTATCCCTTTCTTCCCCTACCGATCCTCCTAGTTCTTATGTTCCATAGATGAGAGAAATCATATGATAATTGTCTTTCTCTGCTTGACTTATTTCACTTAGCATTATCTCCTCCAGTGCCGTCCATGTTGCAGCAAATGTTGAGAATTCGTTCTTTCTGATAGCTGAGTAATATTCCATTGTATATATGGACCACAGCTTCTTAATCCAGTCATCTGTTGAAGGGCATCTCGGCTCCTTCCATGATTTGGCTATTGTGGACAATGCAGCTATGAACATTGGGGTGCATATGGCCCTTCTCTTTACTACGTCTGTATCTTTGGGGTAAACACCCAGTAGTGCAATGGCTGGGTCATAGGGTAGTTCAATTTTTAACTTTTTAAGGGACCTCCACACTGTTTTCCAGAGTGGCTGTACCAACTTGCATTCCCACCAACAATGTAGGAGGGATCCCCTTTCTCCACATCCTCTCCAACAATTGTTGTTTCTTGCCTTGTCTATCTTTGCCATTCTAACTGGCGTAAGGTGGTATCTCAGTGTGGTTTTGATTTGAATTTCCCTGATGGCTAATGATTTTGAACATTTTTTCATGTGTCTGTTAGCCATTTGTATGTCTTCATTGGAAAAGTGTCTGTTCATATCTTCTGCCCATTTTATGATTTGTTTATTTGTTTCTCGTGTATTGAGTTTGAGAAGTTCTTTGTAGATCTTGGATACCAGTCCTTTATCTGTGGTGTCCTTTGCAAATATATTCTCCCATTCCGTGGGCTGTCTCTTAGTTTTTTTGACTGTTTCCTTGGCTGTGCAGAAGCTCTTTATCCTGATAAAGTCCCATAAGTTCATTTTATCTTTTATTTCTCTTGCCTTTGGAGATGTGTCGTGAAAAAGGTTGCTCTGGCCGATGTCATAGAAGTTGTTGCCTATGTTCTCCTCTAGAATTTTGATGGATTCCTGTCTCACATTGAGGTCTTTCATCCATTTGGAGTTTATTTTTGTGTATGGTGTGAGAGAGTGGTCAAGTTTCATTCTTTTGCATGTAGCTGTCCAATTTTCCCAGCACCATTTATTGAAGAGACTGTCTTTTTTCCACCGGATGTTTTTTCCTGCTTTATCAAAGATTAGTTGCCCAAAGAGCCGAGGGTCCATTTCTGGGTTCTCTATTCTGTTCCATTGGTCGATGTGTCTGTTTTTGTGCCAGTACCATGCTGTCTTTGTGATCACAGCTTTGTAGTACAGCTCGAAATCCGGCATTGTGATGCCCCCAGCTTTGTTTTTCCTTTTCAACAGTTCCTTGGAGATTCGGGGCCTTTTCTGGTTCCATACAAATTTAAGGACTATTTGTTCCAGTTCTTTGAAAAATGTCCTCGGTATTTTGATCGGGATAGCATTGAAAGTGTAGATTGCTCTGGGTAGTATGGACATTTTAACTATGTTAATTCTTCCAATCCATGAGCATGGAATATTTTTCCATCTTTTTATGTCTTCCTCAATATCTTTCAAAAGTGATCTATAGTTTCTAGCATATAGGTCCTTTACGTCTCTGGTTAAGTTAATTCCAAGGTAACGCATGGTTTTTGGTGTTATTGTAAATGGGATGGATTCCCTAATTTCTCTTTCTTCAGTCTCGTTATTCGTGTATAGAAATGCAACTGATTTCTGGGCATTGATTTTGTATCCTGCCACCTTACTGAATTGTTCTATAACTTCTAATAGTTTGGGAGTGGATTCCTTTGGGTTTTCCATATAGAGTATCATGTCATCTGCAAAGAGAGACAGTTTGACTTCTTCTTTGCCGATTTGGATACCTTTGATCCCTTTTTGTCTTCTGATTGCTGTTGCAAGGACTTCTAGTACTATGTTGAATAATAGTGGCGAGAGTGGGCATCCTTGTCGTGTTCCTGATCTTAAGGGAAAGGCTTCCAGCTTTTCCCCATTGAGAATAATGCTTGCAGTAGGCTTTTCATAGATGGCTTTTATGAGATTGAGAAATGTACCCTCTATTCCTACACTCTGAAGGGTTTTAATCAGGAAAGGATGCTGTATTTTGTCAAATGCTTTTTCTGCATCAATTGAGAGGATCATATGGTTCTTGAGTCTTTTCTTGTTGATATGATGTATCACATTGATTGATTTGCGAGTGTTGAACCATGCTTGCATCCCAGGTATGAATCCCACTTGGTCATGATGGATAATCCTTTTAATGTACTGTTGGATTCTATTAGCAAGGATCTTGTTGAGGATTTTGGCATCCATATTCATTAGAGAAATCGGTCTGTAATTCTCCTTTTTGAGGGGGTCTTTGCCTGGTTTGGGGATCAAGGTAATATTAGCCTCATAGAATGAGTTTGGTAGCTTTCCTTCTGTTTCTATTTTTTGAAATAGCTTTAGGAGAATAGGTATTATTTCTTCTTTGAATGTTTGGTAGAATTCCCCAGGAAAACCGTCTGGGCCTGGAGTTTTATTATTTGGAAGGTTGTTTATCACTGACTCAATTTCTTCATAGTTAATTGGCCTATTTAAGAAATCTATTTCTTCCTGTTTCAGTCTTGGTAGTTTATAGGTTTCCAGGAAGGCCTCCATCTCTTCCAGATTGTTTAGTTTTTTGGCATATAGCTGTTGATAAAAGTTTCTAATAATCCTTGCAATTTCAATGGTGCTGGTCGTGACCTCTCCCTTTTCAGTCATAATTTTAATAATCTCAGTCCTTTCTCTTTGTTTTTGGACAAGTTTTGCCAGTGGTCTATCAATTTTATGGATTCTCTCAAAGAACCAGCTTCTAGTCCTGTTGATCTGCTCTACTGTGGTTCTGGTCTCTAATTCATTGATTTCTGCTCTAATCTTGGTCAACTCCTTCCTTGTCAGTGGGTTAGGCCTGTCCCTCTGTTGCTGTTCCAGTTTCTTGAGGTGAGAATATAGAAACTGCATTTTAGATTTTTCTATTCTTTTGAGTGAGGCTTGGATGGCTATGTATTTCCCCCTTAGGACTGCCTTTGCAGTATCCCATAGGTTTTGGACCGTTGTGTATTCATTCTCGTTGGTCTCCATAAATTGTTTAATTTGTTTTTTGATTTCCTGGTTTATCGAGTCATTCTTGAGCAGGATGGTTCTTAGCCTCCAAGTGTTTGAGTTTCTTCCAGGTTTTTCCTTGTGGTTGAGTTCCAATTTCAGAGCGTTGTGGTCTGAGAATATGCAGGGGATAATTTCAATCTTTTGGTATTGGCTGAGACCTGTTTTGTGTCCCAGAGCATGATCTATTCTTGAGAATGTTCCATGGGCATTTGAATAGAATGAGTATTCTTTGGTTCTGGGGTGTAGTGTTCTATATATATCTATGAGGTCCAACTCGTCGAGTATGGCATTCAAAGCCTTTGATTCTTTGCTTAGTTTTTGCCAGGGTGTTCTGTCTATTTCTGATAGTGGGGTGTTGAGGTCCCCTACTATTACTGTGTTCTTATCTATATGTCTCTTTATTTTGGTTAAGAGTTGGCTTGTGTATCTTGCTGCTCCCCTGTTGGGGGCATATATATTAATAATTGTCATATCCACTTGTTGAATACTTCCTTTAAGAATAATATAGTGCCCTTCTGTATCTCTCTCTATGGCCTCTAGTTTAAAATCCAGTCTATCTGATATGAGAATTGCTACTCCAGCTTTCTTTTGAGGTCCATTTGCGTGGAAGATGGTACTCCATCCCCTTACTCTAAGTCTGAATGCATCTTTGGGTTCAAAATGAGTCTCTTGTAGACAGCAAATGGATGGGTCATGTCTTTTTATCCAATCTGCAACCCTGTGGCGTTTTATGGGAGAGTTTAAGCCATTTAGATTGATAGAGATTATTGACAGATATGATTTTAATGATGCCATTTCTCTTTAAAGTCTTTGTATCGGTTGTGACTTGCTGCTCTGTATCACTCTTGGGGCCTTTTTACCTTTATAGAGCCCCCCTTAATATCTCCTGTAGGGCTGGTTTCGTGGTTACGAAATTGGTTAATGATTGGCGATTTTGGAACGTCTTTATTTCTCCATCAATTCTGAATGACAGCTTTGCTGGATAAAGGATCCTTGGCTGCATGTTTTTCTCTGAAAGAGCTTTAAAAATGCCCCCCCAAGCCTTTCTCTCATTCCAGGTCTCTGTAGACAGGTCTGACGTAATCCTGATACCTTTGCCTTGGTACGTGAGAAATTTCTTTGCCCTGGCCGCTTTCAATACTGTATCCTTGGATCTAATATTTGCGAATTGCACTATGACATGCCGTGGCGTAGGTTTGTCCTGGTTGAGCTTGGATGGGGTCCTCTCTGCCTCTTGGACACGAATGCTTGTTTCCCTTGCTAGATTAGGGAAGTTTTCAGCTACAATTTGTTCAAATATCTCTTCTAGACCTCTGTTTTTCTCCACCCCTTCAGGGATGCCGATGATTCTGACATTGGATCGTTTCATAGAGTCAGTAATCTCCCGTAATCTACATTCGTGGGCGTGGATTTTTTTAAGACCAGCTTCTATTTTCGTTTTTTCTTCTACTAACCCATCCTCCAATTCGCTAACGCGTTCCTCTGCCTCGGTGACCCTGGCCGTCAGAGCCTCTAGTTTTGACTGTATTTGGCCCATAGAATTTTTAATTTCTGTCAGATTCGCTCTCATTTCTGCCCTTAGGGATTCTATATTCTCAGCAACGCTTTCTCTGATGCTTTTTTCAAGTTTACTCATCATCTTGACCATTGTTGCTCTGAATTCCATTTCTGATAATTGGGATACATCCATATGTATTAATTCTGTGGCCGAGGCCAATTCTGTGGCAGAGGCCACAGACTCATTATCTTTTCTTTGCTGGGGGGGACTTCTCCTTCTCGTCATTCTGATGAAGAGAGATTGCAGGGTTGTCCAGAGCCCAAGTGTTGACTGGGACCCAGGCCGTGCGCCCTTGTTTTATAGAGATCTTAGGGATGTGGGCTTCTTCCTTAAAGAGTTTATTTATTTATTTGAGAGAGAGAGAGACAGTCAGCAAGAAAGGGAACCCAAGCAGAGGAGTGGGAGAGGAAGAAGCAGGTTCCCGGTGGAGAAGCCCGATGAAGGACTCCTTACGGAGCGTTGTGATCACACCCTAATCCGAAGACAGGTGCTTGGTGACTGCGCCACTCAGGCGCTCCGGGTTGTGGGCTTCTTGATTTTTCAGCCTGCCTTCTGGGGGAGGGGCCTGCCTGCCGGTACTCAGAAAACCCTGTTTGGGTAGAGTCTCTGTGTCCCTTGCGAGGGGGGATGGGGATGGGCACCCTGTGAGCCGGTATTTCCGGGCTTTTGTTCTCTGGCGGCTTTCCCTGGCGGTTTGCTATGCCTCTTCTGAGAGAGCAGCAGCGGCTGAAATTCAGCCTCTGTCTCAGAACAGAGGGATCGCGGATCGTTCTCCACTGATGTTCTGGCCACTTTAACTCTGTTTCTGTTGGTGCTGCTCAACCCTGCAGCATCCCGGGCTGTGCGCCCCACACCCGGCGTCCCAGCCCTCACTTCCAGGGCCGGCACGTCTCTGTCCTTTGTGTTTCCAACCCCGCCAGCCGCCAGCCGCCCCGCGCGGGCTCCCGGAGCTCCCCGTCTCAGTCTGGTGTCTCACGGGTGCTGACCGCGAGTCCGCCTGCTCCCCCGTGCAGGTGGCCCTCCAGCCGCCAGCCGCCCCGCGGACGCTCCCGGAGCTCCCGGTCTCAGCCTCGATCCAGTGAGCACACCGGAGCTCCGGAGCTCCGTGAGATGCTTGGTGGTGCACGCTCCCGGCTCACGGACTCAGTCTGCCGTTTCCAGAGTGCGGGTCCGCGGTCCGCCCGCTCCCCGGTGCAGGTGGCCCGCCAGCCGCCCTGCGCGCGCGCTCCTGGAGCTCGCGTTCTAAGTCTGTTGTCTCGCGGGTGCCGTCCGCGAGTCCGCCTGCTCCCCCGTGCAGGTGGCCCGCCAACCGCCAGCCGTCCCGCGTGCGCTCCCGGAGCTCCCTTCTCAGCCTGCTGTCTCAAGCGTGCGGGTCCGCGGTCTGTCCGCTCCCCCTTGCAGGTGGCTACCGCTTCCCGGCGCCCTGACACGGCGGCTCCCTCCCCCTTCTGTTTAGCTTCCGATATCTGTGCGCGGTTTCACGGCTCCCCGCTTCGTACCTCGATACTCAGCGCTGGAGATGTTCATTTGTAGAGATCCAGATGTATCTTCCTGCGTCTCAGGCTGATTCCGTGGATATTCCTGCTGGTCTGGTACCTATCCAGCTCAACTCAGGGGACCGGCTGAAAAAGGTGTCCCCTACTCCTCCGCCATCTTAACCTCCTCCTGAAGTGAGACTCTTCTAGGCAGCACATAGATGGGGTTTTTTTTTTAATCCATTCTGTGAAAAATGGTAAGATATTTAAAGAATATATCATGATTTTGATATATGTATGTATTGTGAAAGTATTCCCTCTCATCTAGTTAATTAACATATCACCTCTCATAGTTACCTTTTTTTGTAAGAACATTTAAGTTCTACTCTCTTAGCTAATTTCAGTTATACATTATAGTAGTATCCATGGCTTTGCTTTCCAGTTTCAGTTATTTGTGGTCACCATGGTATAAAAATATTAAATGGATAATTCTAGAAATTAAAATATAAATTTTAAATTATGGATAAATTTGTTATGGCATATTGTTATAATTGTTTTATAATATTATTAGTTATTGTAGATCTCTTTCTGCACCTAATTATGAATTAAACGTTCTCATGGGTATGTATATATAGGAAGAAAGAGAATATATAAAGTCCAGTACTATCCACTTAATGATCCCCTGAGAGTCTTGGAATGAATGCACTGTGTAAGGGGGAATACTGTAGAGTGTTACCCTGTCTGATCATCATGTTTTACATTAGATTCTCAGACCTTACTTATCTCATAGCTGAAAGTTTGTACCCTTTAGTTTGAGATACATTGGGTTGGACAAGGGTTTCTCAACCTTGGCACTTTCTGATTATTTATGCTGGAAAGTTTTTTGTTGTGGGGACTGTCCTATGCATTGTAGGCTGTTTAGGGGCATCCCATGTCTCTAGCAGAAGCCAGTAGCATCCACCTACTCCAACTGTGAAGACCAAAAGTGTCTTCATGGGCATCTGGGTGGCTCAGTCGTTAAGCGTCTGCCTTTGGCTCAGGGTGTGATCCCAGAGTCCTGGGATTGAGCCCCACATCGGGCTCCGCTGGGAGCCTGCTTCTTCATCTCTCACTACCCCTGTTTGTGTTCCCTCTCTCGCTGGCTGTCTCTTTCTCTGTCGAATAAATAAATAAAATCTTTAAAAAAACAAAAAACAAAAGTGTCTTCAGACATTGCTGAATGTCCCCTGTGGGACAAAATCACCCTGGTTAAGAACCAGTGGTGCACTGGGTGTTATACGCAAGTAATGAATCATGGAACTTTACATCAAAAACTGGGGATGTACTGTATGGTGACTAAAATAATATAATGAAAAATATTATTAAATTAAAAAAAAAAGAACCAGTGGTCTAGTCAACAGATTGACTCACACACTGCAGATGTGAAGAGATGAGCTAAGGAGTATTCAGTGATTATTTTTTATTTGTCTGTTTGTTTGTTTTTTTCAATATAAAATCCCACCACTTTTCCTTTGTTCAAGCTAAGCTTTGGCCTCCATGCACCAGGGAAATGGAGGTCACAGCTGAAATGCAAAGAGAAATATAATAAGGTAAAGCTAAGCTTCTGGTCTCCCAAGGACTAGATCTTAGATTAAGCAGTAAATTTGGAAGCTTACTTAGCTATCCTGTTTTACCTGGCACAGGGAATGAATATAAAACCCTCTGGGCTGGAATAGACAAGGTAGAAATTTTGGAAAGGAAGCAAGAGTATTAGATGAAGTATGAAAATTCTGTGTGTAAGATGACAGGGAATTATAGAGCTTTCTTTAAATTTGAGAATCTGAGATTAAAGGGAATTCTGCTTCTCCCAGTGGTTGAAGCCAAAACAAATAGAGAATGCCCCTGTACCACCATGAACTAGATGCGAGACAGTAGAAATGACAGTGTGGTCTGTGTATGCGTGAGAGGACCAAAGAAAAACTCTCAAGTTTCCTGAAGGGCAGAGAGGGATGGGGGAGTATTCAAAGCTCCTGTGCTTTCTTCTGTGCTCCTTGCCATGTTGTCACATGTGAAGGGACATTTGTTAAGAATGATGTCAGTGAGAGTGCAGTGTGGGGGTGGGGTGGGGTTTGTCTTTGCTGAGTATGCCCATTGGAGATTGTGGGGCAGAACAACCCTCTAGGGACTGAATAATCTTCCAGTTACATCTCAGCTAGTTGGGGGCATGGAGGAGGATATGTCTGAGGACCAGACAGGACATAATGAATCTGAGATGATTCTGTGACGGGAGACATGCTGTTCAAGATTGAGGAGTATATCCACCCATCTCTCTCCACCAATGCCTAAGTCTCTTAGTGTCAGTCCTAGAGAGGAGAAGAGTGATTGGTCAGTTTTGAGTTCTGCTGAGTTTAAACCTGAGGTGTCTAAGGAAAATCATGAAAATGAAAGCAACCAAATTTATGTTAATGTTACTAGATTATGTTTTCTGCATTGTGCCGAATGGAGCTTAAAATAGAAATATATTCCTCTTCATCCCCACTTGCATATTCCCTATAATATTGCCAATAGGACTATCTTATAAGTAAACCACCTTCATTCAGAATTCATTCAAAATTCAATACTACCACCTTACTCCACTTAGAATGGCAAAAATTGACGAGGCGAGAAACAGTAAATGTTGGAGAGGATGTGGAGAAAGGGGATTCCTCTTACTCTGTTGGTGGGAATGCAAGTTGATACAGCCACTTTGGAAAACAGTGTGGAGGTCCCTTAAAAAGTTAAAAATTGAGCTACCCTATGATCCTGCCATTGCACTACTGGGTATCTACCCCAAAGATACAGACGTAGTGAAGAGAAGGGCCATATGCACCCCAATGTTCATAGCAGCATTGTCCACAATAGGTAAATTGTGGAAGGAGCCAAGATGCCTTTCAACAGACGACTGGATTAAGAAGATGTGGTCCATATATACAATGGAATATTACTCAGCCATCAAAAAGAATGATTTCACAACATTTGCAGCAACATGGACGGGACTGGAGGAGATTATGCTAAGTGAAATAAGTCAGGCAGAGAAAGACTATTATCATATGATTTCACTCATTTATGGAACGTAAGAAATAGGAAGATCGGTAGGAGAAGAAAGGGAAAAATGAAGGGGGGGTAAAGAGAAGGGGGAATGAACCATGAGATACTGTGGACTCTGGGAAACAAACTAAAGGGCTTCAGAGGGGAGGGAGGTGGGGGATTGGAGTAGGGTGGTGATGGGTATTAAGGAGGGCACGTATTGCATGGTGCACTGGGTGTTATATGCAAATAATGAATCATGGAACATTACATCAAAAACTAAGGATATACTGTATGGTGACTAACATAACATAATAAAAAATTATTATTAAAAAAATTCAATACTGAAAAACTATGTCTTTAGAATAGGGCTAAAAATTCCAATGTAGTCATTTAGTGACTAGAGTAGCAACACAATGAAACAGAAAATAAAAACCACTGTGAGATTTAGAGTTACTGAGATATGTAGCTTACTTTGAAATGTTTCAAAAACTAAGATGGATGGATGGATAGCAAGATGGATAAATTGATGGATGTGTGATGAAACAAATATGGCAAAATATTAATTATAGATTCTAAGTGGTGGGTATATAGGCATTAAGTGTAGAGTTATTAAACTTTTCTGCATATTCATTATAAATATTCATTATGACATGTCAGCAGAACAAATAAGGATCAAGCCATTGTTTTTGCTAATACTTCATCTAGTATTTATCTTTTTTGTTTATTTTTTTCAAGTTTTTATTTAAATTCTAGTAATTAGCATATAGTGCAGCATTGGTTTCAAGAATAAAATTTAGTGATTTATCACTTACATACAATACCCAGTGCTCAACCTGACAAGTGCCCTCCTTAATACCCATCACCCATTTAGCTCGTCCCCCACTCACCTCCCTCCGTCAACCCTCCATTTGTCCCCTATCTTTAAGAGTCTCTTATGGTTTGCTTCCCCTCCATCTTTTCTCCTCTTTCTGTATGTCCATCTGTTTTGTTTCTTAAATTCCACATATGAGTGAAATCATATGGTATTTGTCTTTCTCTATTTGACTTATTTCACTTAGCAATAAATGTTCTAGCTCCATCCATGTCATTGCAAATGGCAAGAGTCCATTCTTTTTGATGACTGAGTAATATTCCAGTGTGTGTGTGTGTGTGTGTGTGTGTGTGTGTGTGTGTGTGTGTATGCACCACATATTCATTCATCAGTTGATGGACATCTGGGCTCCCTCCATTGTTTGGCTATTGTAGATAATGCTGCTATAAACATCAGAGTGCATGTAGCCCTTTGAATCTGTATTTTTCTATCCTTTGGGTAAATACTTAGTAGTGCAATTGCTGGGTTGTAGGGTAGTCCTTTTTTTAACTTTTTGAAGAACCTTCATTCTGTTCTCCTCCAGAGTGGCTGTAAAAGTTTGCATTCTCACCAGCTGTGTAAGAGGGTTTCCCTTTCTCTGCATCCTCACTAACACTTGTTTCTTGTGTTGTTAATTTGAACCATTCTGACAGGTGTGAGGTGATTTCTCAGTATGGTTTTGATTTGTATTTCCCTGATGATGAGTGATGTTAAGCATCTTTTCATGTGTCTGTTATCTATCTGCATGTCTTCTTTGGAAAAAAGTATCTTCATGTCTTCTGCCCATTTCTTAACTGGATTACTTGTTTTTGGGTGTTGAGTTTGATAAGTTCTTTATAGATTTTGGATACTAGCCCTTTACCAGATATGTTGTTTTCAAGTATCTTCTCCCATTACATAGGATGCCTTTTAGTTTTGTTGATTGTTTCCTTTGCTGTGCAGAGGCTTTTTATCTTGATGAAGTTCCAATTGTTCTCTTTTGCTTTTGTTTCTCTTGCCTCTGGAGATGTGTCTAGTAAGAAGTTGCTGTAGCTGATGCCAAGGAGGTTGCTGCCTTGTTCTCTTCTACGATTTTGATGGTTTCCTGTCTCACATTTAGCTCTTTCATGCATTTTGAATTTATTTTTTGTGCATGGTGTCAGAAAGTGGTCCAGTTTCATTCTTCTGCATGTTGCTGTCCAGTTTTCCCAACATCATTATTTGAAGAGATTGTCTTTTTTTCCTTTGGATATTCTTTCCTGCATTGTCAGAGATTAGTTGACCATTTTAGTTGTGGGTCTATTTTTGGCTTTTCTATTCTGCTCAATATTCACAAACAATTAACGTGATACACCACATTAATAAAAGAAAGGATAAGAACCATATGATCCTCTCAATAGATGAAGAAAAAGCATTTGAGAAAGTATAGCAACATTCTTTTTTTTTTTTCATTTTATATTAAGAAATTTTTTTATTGTATTTTTTTTTATTATATTATGTTAGTCACCATACAGTACATCCCTGGTTTCTGATGTAAAGTTCATGATTCATTAGTTGTGTATAGCACCCAGTGCACCATGCAATACGTGCCCTCCTTACTACCCATCACCAGTGTATCCCATTCCCCCACTCCCCTCCCCTCTGAAGCCTTCAGTTTGTTTCTCATAGTCCATAGTCTCTCATGCTTCATTCCCCCTTCTGATTACCCCCCTTTCTTTATCCCTTTCTTCCCCTATCGATCTTCCAAGTTCTTATGTTCCATAGATGCGAGAAATCATATGATAATTGTCTTTCTCTGCTTGACTTATTTCACTTAGCATTATCTCCTCTAGTGCCGTCCATGTTGCAGCAAATGTTGAGAACTCGTTCTTTCTGATAGCTGATAATATTCCATTGTATATATGGACCACAGCTTCTTAATCCATTCATCTGCTGAAGGGCATCTGATAAAAACTGTCAACAAAGTAGGGATAGAAGGAACATACCTCAACATCATAAAGGCCATTAAGAAAGACCCCACAGCTAATACTATCTTCAATGTAGATAAACTGAGAGTTTTTCCTCTATTGTCAGGAACATGACAGACTTGTCCACTCCCACCATTGTTATTTAACAGTGTACCAGAAGTCCTAGCCTCAGCAATCAGACAACAAAAAGAAATATAAGGCATCCAGATCATCAAGGAAGATGTCAGTCTTCACTATTTGTAGATGGTATGATACTCTATGTAGAAAACTCAAAAGATTCCACCAAAATATTGCTAGAACTGATTCACAAATTGAGCAAAGCTGCAGGATACAAAATTAACGTACAGAAGTCTGTTGCATTTCTATATACCAATAATGAAGCAGCTGTAAGAGAAATCAAGGAAGTGATCCCATTTACAGTTGCTCCAAAAATATAAGATACTTAGGAATAAACCTAACCAAAGAGGTAAAAGATCTGTACTCTGGAAACTATGCAACACTTAAAAAAAGAAATTGAAGAGCACACAAAGAAATGGAAAAACATTCTCTGCTCGTGGATTTGAAGAAGAACTATTGTTAAAATGTCTATACTACTCCTAGCAATCTACACATTTAATGCAATCCCTATCAAAGTACCACCAGCATTTTTCACAGAGGTACAACAAAGAATCCTAAAATTTGTGTGGAACCAGGAAAGATCCCCGATAACCAAAGCAATCTTGAGAAAGAAATGAAGCTGGAGGCATCGCGATTCTGGACTTCAAGCTATATTGTAAAGTTGCAGTCATGAAGACAGTAAGGTGCTGGCACAAAAACCAGACACACAGATGAATGGAACAGAATAGAAAACCCAACTAATATTTGAATTTGGTTTATTATGTAGTAGTACAAATGTGACGTGTAGTTTTAACTCTTGCATGTGTGTTTACATGGAGATTTTGTGTGTATGTATATATATGTATGTAGGTATGACTATGAATGTGAAGAAGTGAGGGGCAGATGCATACTCTGCCTCTCTCCAGAGCAATTCCAGTTGCTGCCCTGAACTCTTCAGGGGCCTTATTAGGAGTAGTTCACATTATCCCCACTTGCCCTTGCATCATATTTCACAGCTCCTCCTGGAATTTTCTAATAATTGTACAGTAGTGTATTGTGGTTCATCATCTTGACTTGACACTCTTTTTTTGGGAGGGGGTGTAAATAAAAATACTTCTCACTACTGTTGAGGCCTTTGAAACATAAATTAGAATTCTTTGTCCTAATTTGCTGTTGACAAGTCTTACAGGCAGAGAGGTAAAACAAAATTCTTGAACCAGCAAACTTGCTTCCACAAGTACAAAGGAATTTCAGTCATAGCCTCAGGAAAAAATGGATGAAACTGTCAGTCACATAAAAGAATTTAAGGGGGGAAAAGAACTGATGCCTCATCAAATGGGAGAATTCAAATGTTTCAGCATGTCACTGACCCCAGTACCTAATCTTACATTCTTTGAATCCCTACAGATAAAGAAGATGGTTAGGTCCCTCCATTAAGATCTACAAGAAAGTGCTTATCTCTCACATATTCATTACATGGAGCATTATCCTACATGAAAATACAAAGTCTCAAAACTTTTAGCATGTAGCCATTTTGAGTATTTGTGGTATTTCTTTTAAAATTGAGATATGATTTACCTGTGATGAAATAAATAGGTAACTGTTCAGTTTGATGGGTTTTGATGGTGTAACTGCCATCCAAAAATATTTATGATGTTCTTTAATGAAGTCAGAATTATCAAATATTTTCAAGTAGCTCACTTGTAATTAGGCATGCATGGGATGAAATCAGTAGTGGGTGGTGCTCTAAGCACTGATCTGAATAGTTCATGACCATACTTGATATAGTGTATGATAATGAACTTTTTAAAAGTTCAATTTGATACATTTCCTGGGGAGGAAGAAATCTAACTAGTTGCCTTAAAATGTTTAGTTTTTATAGGCTCTAAGAATCTTAGTGACCAAACCTGGGAGTCTTGACTGATGTAATTAATTTCACAGAAATTAAATTTTATTATGGCTGCAGAAAAAATGAACTTCAGAGAAAATAGTAAATTTGTGTTTGGCTATTTTTACAGCTACCATGTACAAGGGTACTGTGTCCCCCAGAAGGAAGCTGACTGCTCTCATGGCCTCTAGTATCCATGCAATGGAACCCCATCCTCCCAGCACTACCTGAGTGTGCCTGCCCCCTATAGATCCACCCCCAAATCTGTTAAAGGGCCAGACACATTGCTGGTCTGTCCTGTGTGCAGGGCTGGAATCCTACACCATAGTCCAAAAGCTCTTCACTCTAATAGGAACATTAAATATATATCTACCTTGTGGTAGGTATTGGATAGGAACACTACCTCCCTTATATCCTTTTATCCTCTTAATCATACTATGTCCATTTTAAGGGTGAGATGTCTGAGACTTGAAAAAACTCAAAAACTTCCCATGGTCACCCAGCTGCTAAGTGGTGAAGCTCTTAAATAGTGTTTGTTAATACTGTTGTCTAGTAAATCAAAATAAAATTAATTCAGAAAAAAAAGCCCACAACAATATTAAAACATTTTCCTTTAGGGTGTTTAAAACACATAGTTAATAAGCATTTAGCACCAAAAAAATTAGTTATCAGCAGTTCTAGTGCTTTCCAATCTGTGTTCCAGCTTAGAGAAGAGAGGAAGGGGACAGCCTGTGAATTCAGCCAAAATTACTCTATTTTAGTCTGTTCAGTTTGTTTATGCTCATTGTCTTAGCCCATTCAGGCTGTTATAACAAAATACCATCAACTAGGTGGCTTTATTACAACAAAAATTTATTACTCACAGTTTTGGGGGCTTGGAGGTCCAAGATCATGGTTCCAGCAGATTCAGTGCCTGGTGAGGGCCTACTTCCTCATAGATAGCTATCTCTTGTTGTAACCTTACATGATAGATGGAGCAAGCCAGCTCTCTGGGGTCGCGTTTATAAAAGCACATCCCATTCTTGAGAGCTCCACCCTCTTGACCTAAGCACCTCTCAAAAGCCCCATTGCTAATACCATTGCTTAGGGCATTAGGTTTCAACATATCAATTTTAGGGGGACATAAATATTCAGTCTTGAGCATTCGTGGTTATTACTTTACTTGAACATGAGTTTCCATGAAAGAGAAGTCTAAGGACCGCTGATCTGGTCCAACTCTCCCATCATATAGGTAAGGAGATGAGAGCTACAGAGTGGCTTATATAAGGTTATAGCAAAGTAATGGGAAAGCCTAGATTAGTTCCACTCAGTTCAGCAAGCATATATAGAGATTTTGCTATGTATGTGGCCCTGAGCTAGATGCACAAGTTAATATACATAACCCTGGTCCTCTAGCAGCTCACAATCTATGGGAGAATTGAGGTTTCCTGACAAGACAATTAATGTTTTGCCCTATCATTTTACTGCTTGTTTAATCCTACCAGATCATACATACTCTTTTTGGCCAGTCCTTAAATGAGAGGATCGTACTACACTAATGTCACACTAGTATGAATAGCTTGCTTGAGACTCACTTACTAGTTCTGCTTCCCTGCTCTTATGAAGGCAGTCACAGAGAACTGTGTGCTTTGGGAAGGAGATAAAGTAGAGAGGGAGAATGGAATTGTCTGAAAGATGAAGAAATAAGTGCTAAAGTACCACAGGTGGATGGTAGGCTTGAGAATGCAGGAGACAAACTTTGCCTCATTACTGTTTTACTCACACACTTTCTAAGCTCTAGAATCTTGTGCATGATACTACAGGGTCTTGGGAATCCAGATTGCCCAGGTAAAATCATGAGCATTGACTTTGGCAAGAATAGCCCTTAACAATGTAATAATAATTTTAATAATCCTCAACTCATCATTTTTCTCATTTCTAAATAGGAATTACAACAGTCAGCCTCATAGGATTTAATTGAGATAGTGTACACAAAGTACTGACAGTCTCAGTAAGTGTGCCTCATAGCAGTCCTGCCTATGGAGTGGTACCCAGAGTTAGCTAAGGGAACTGGCTGTGCTTTGAGGATGAGCCACAATGACCTTGCCTGGTCATTTGGCCAGTACATTGGTTTCCTTTGTTTATCATAACGTCAGGGTTCTGGGAAGACACCTGGAGATATTTTCTCTGCAGGGCATCTTGAGTTATTCAGATTTTTCACTTGCTTTGAGAAGTGGCTAATTCCTGGAGAGATAACTCAGATGCAGATTATAAACTTGCATGATAGACCTGCTCATGTGGGGAAAACCCATGGCTTCCTGGCAGTGAACCTGGTTACACCAACCAAGAAAAGAAAGGCCCTTGAGCAGGATTGGAGCATGATAGCTTCCCTCGATATTATCACTCCATGAACCAATGCTAGACCTCTGCACAGGTGGAGGTTCATGTTTGAGGGCCATTGAACACTACGCATTTCCCTAATGCATCATAATTAAACACCTGCGCTAAATAACTTCTTACTGATCCACTGTGGAAATTTGCTGGGTGCTCAACAATCCTTGACATTTCTATCTCCTACTTGGGAGGGTGGTCTCAAGGTTATGCTTTGGTTCTCTTAAAAAAAAAAAAAAAAGCGGCTCCCTTCCACTCCATGGGAAACTCTTATTGAGGTGTGAATTTCGGGCTCTTTCAAGGACACTTGGGAAAGAAAAATTTTTTTGATTTTTGGGAACCCTTCCTGCTTTCTCGAAAGTGACAGTAAGTAAAATGCATTGGACAACAGTAAGATGACATGAGAGGTCTTTCTTTCTTTCTTTCTTTCTTTCTTTCTTTCTTTCTTTCTTTCTTTCTTTCTTTCTTTCTTTCCTTTCTACATCACTGATGCACTGAAGAGAATGTCTGGAAATACAGTGCCTTTTTAATGAAGTTGACTGTGCTAATATGAGTAATATGCATAAACCAGGTGAACCAGTGTTGCTGTGTGTCATAAGGCTCAGGAAACATGTCCCTTTTAGGTTGTCATGTTCACATTTGCAGTACAGATCAATGGCACATTGAGTATCTTTTTTATTCTTGAACAGTAGCTAGCAATCAGGTTTTGTGGTAGACAAAAATTGTGGTTTGAGTGAAGTCTATCTTCAGCTTGTGTTATTTCCTTTTCTCGATAGTTACCTCACATTTTGAAATTGTGTCTCTTTGCTGTTTTCCCTTCTGTCAACACAAGAGATAGTAATACCTGATGGATACTGTCTGTCTATCTGTCATCATCATCTATCACCATCATCTAACTTACCTGTATTGTTCATGTAAATTGAGTAAGGTACATTTTAACCCCCATTGGAAATTGAACCTAGAGTCTGTGGGATACCCAAGTCTGTGAACCTTCCACTCAAGAAGAGGATCTGAATCCATGATTTGTGGTTGGTGATTTTATAAAACAATCAATCTTTAGACAATGTGTTTTTTTAACTAGGTATTTAAATTTTAAGCTTTTAATTTCTAATACCAGATTAAAATGCATATTAAGAGAAATCTTAGACATTATCAAGAAGGTGGGGAGAAATTGGCAAGTCTGTTCAGATAGGTGATATATCAAGGCAGTCCTCCAGATTTTCTGGGTTTTATCACTTTAAGTGATTAATTGGGGGATAGATATGTTCCCTCAATTCTCCCTCCCTTGTCTTTTTCCTCATTTTCACAGAAGAACCCACAGCCCTGTGTTGACTCCTGGTCTGTAGAATGAGCAAGAACCCCTGAGAAAAATACTATCACTGTGGGTTTGGTGACCAAGTGCTACAATTTTATGTTTCCAGAATCAAATGTATCCTCAGTTCTTCTCACTGATTCTTTCCTATGTCTCAAGTCTTCCATTCCTAATGATAGCTTTCCACATTTTTATCATGTTCCTCAGGATTTAACTGCCTCTCAGATGACAACCTTCCCTTACACAATTCATTTGCATCCTATTTCTGATCTTCATCAAGGACATTGCCATTCATCTAGATTCTGAAGCCAGAAATTGAGAAGTTTCCCTGTAATGTTCCAAGTAACCTCCATCCTTGCCACATACAATTCGTATCAGTTCTTTCCCCTGAATATTTTTTAAATTTATCTTCTCATTTTTATCTTATTAGCTGAAATTTATTTCAGGCTTTCATCATTGTTGCCTAGTCCACTTCAACAATCTCGTGAATGTTATAATTATTACTATTGGAAATAAGGAAATCAGTTAAAAGCTTTTGAGGTAGTTTAGGTTCCAAATGAAGGCTGCCTTAATAGCATAATGACTTTGGAGATGGAGGTTGAGGGAAATAATGGCAGTGTGACTAGTTTGAGGAAAACAGAGAAGGTATGAAATAATAGTGGAAAATTTAAAAGATTACATCAGCACCCCCAAAATGAAATACTTAGATATAAAGAAAACAGAATATATACAACATTTATGTGAGGAAAACTTTAAAACTCTGATGAAAGTTACCAAAGAAGAATTAAATGAATGGAGATATTCCAGATTTGTAAGTAGGAAGACAGTATTGTCAAGATGTCAGTTCTTAACAACTTGATCTATACATTCAGTGCAATCCCAATCAAAATCCCATGAAATTATTTTATGGATGTTGACAAAATGATTCTAAGGTTTATATGGAAGGGCAAAAGACTCAGAATAGCCAACACAATATTGAAGGAAAAAAAACAAAGTTGGAGGACTGACACAGCCTGACATACTGTACAGCTGCTGTAATCAAAACATGCGGTATTAGTGAGAGAATAGACAAATAGATCAATGGAACAGAATAGAGAAGCCAGAAATAGACCTCCATAAATGTAGTTTGATCACTGACAAAAGAGCAAAAGCAATACAATGGAGCGAAGATGGTATTTTTAGCAAGTGGTTCTAGAACAACTGTACATCCACATGCAGAAGATGAATCTAGACACAGATCTTAACACCCTTCACAAAAATTGAAGCAAAAGGGGCACAGACCTAAATGTAAATCACAAAAGTACTAAACTCCTATAAGATAACATCAGAGAAAATCTAGATGACCTTGCGTTTGATAATGACTTTTTAGATACCACATAAAAGGAATGATCCATGAAAGAAACAATTGATAAGCTGGTGTTTATTAAAATAAAAAATTTATGCTCTGTGAAAGACAATATCAAGAGATTTAGAAGACAAGCCACAGACTGGAGAAAATATTTGCAAAATGTACATCTCGTAAAGGACTGTAATCCTAGCTCTTAAAACTCTATAATGAGAAGACAGACAATCCAATTTGACTAAAGAACTTAATAAATACCTCACCAAAGAAGATATACAAATGGCAATGCATGCAAATACTCCATATTATATGTCATCAGGGAAATACAAATTATAAAAACAATGAGATAACACTGCACACCTGTTCAAATTGTCAAAAACTGGAACACCAACACCACCAAATGCTGATGAATGTGGAGCAACAGGAACTCCCATTCATTGCTAGTGGGAACACAAAATGGTACAGCCACTTTGGAAGACAGTTTGGCCATTTTTTATAAAACAAAACATATTCTTTTTCTTATGACATTTTTCTTCATGGTGAATGGATAAACTGTACCACATTCAAGACAATGGAATATTATTCAGTGCTAAAAAGAAATGATCTGTCAAGCCATGAAAAGACACAGAGGAAGCTTAAATGCATATTACTAAGTGGAAGAAGCCAATCTTAAAAGGGTTCATCATCAAACTGTATGGTTCCAACTGTATGACATTCTAGAAATGTCAAAAATATGGAAACAATAAAAAGATCAGTGGTTACCAGGTTGGCAGGGAGGGTGTGGGGGAAGAGATGAATAGGTAAAATATGAAGAATTTGTAGGACAGTAAAAATACCTGTATGATATTGTAAGGATGGATATGTTGTTATACACTTGTCCAAACCCATAGAATGGCAACACCAAGAGTGAACCGTATTGTAAACTATGGGCTTTGGGTGATTATGATGTGTCAATGTATGTTCATCAGTTGTAATAAATGTACCATTCTGATGAGGATGTTGGTAACAGGGGAGGCTAGGCATGTTTGGGAGCAGGGAGTATAGGGTAAATAAATAAATAAATATCCCTTCCACTCAATTTTGCTATGAACCTAAAACTGCTCTAAAAAAGTAAAATCTTAATAATAAAAAAAGAAAAAAACTAAGGAGAGCTGACCAGGGAAATGCACTGGCATTTCCCATTTCTTAGGCGGGCTGAAATCCACTTGAAAAATGTTGACTCTCCGGTGGCCCCATTCTGCACCCTACTTTGATGCCTCTAGCAGCCCCTATATAGGGGAAGAGAAAGTGGGCACTGGGCTTTGTAATGGGTCGAGACTTTGCGGATGTTGGGTTGAGTCTGAATCTTTGGGAGTGAGCAGGTATAGTGTAGTAGGCAGAATAATGCCTCTCTAGAATAAACAGGTCCTAATCCCTGGAACCTGTGAATGTTACATTACATGGCTAAAGGGCTTTACAGGTGAGGTTAAGTTAAAGTCCTTAACATGTGAGATTATTCTGGATCATTATGGTGAACCCTAAATGTAAGTAAGAGTATATTTATAAAAGGGAGACTGAGGGAGACTTGACAAAAAGCATAAGGTGATGTGATCACGGGATAAAGAGGTTATGGCAATGTGCTTTGAGGATTGAGGAAAGATCCATGAACCAAGGAGTGTAGGTAGCAGCCACCAGGAGTTGAAGAAGCAAGGAAGTAAACTCTACACACAGAGCCTCCAGAAAGAACTTGTTCTGTTGACACCTTCTCCAGAGCTGTAAGAGAATATATTTGTTGTTTTAAGTCACCAACTTTGTGGTAATTTATTACTGTAGCAACAAGAAACTTGACTCAAGAGTTGGGGTTTTGCATGAGAGACTATGGACTATGAGAAACAAACTGAGGGCCTCAGAGGGGAGTGGCGTGGGGGATTGGGATAGACCGGTGATGGGTAGTAAGGAGGGCACGTATTGCATGGTGCACTGGGTGTTACACGCAACTAATGAATCATCGAACTTTAATCGGAAAACGGGGATGTATGGTGACTAACATAATATAATAAAAAAATCATTAAAAAAAAGTTGGGGTTTTGGCAGAAACACGAGCAGAGGGGAAAGAGGCAAGATAATTATCGAAGGAAATAGCTGTAACAGGGTGGTTGAAGTGATAGTCCAGTGTTCAGCTTATTAGGGTAGAAGTGGAGATGAGATATACAGGGACTGATAGGGAGAAAGTGAAAGGCTCAAGGGATTGGAAAGTCCAGTATAGACCAGGAAATTTCTACTTCATTTGAAGTACTTGGGTAAGTTACTTATACAAGTTCACCTGAGCTTAAAAACATTCCAGTGCTATTGCAACTAGTAATAATATGAAGATCGTTAGTAACAGGTCTGTAAATCTGTAGAAGAATCTTTGTTAGCTCACATGACCAACAAATATTGGGTTGAAAGGTAAATGGATATAAACATAGGAGATTATACTTTCCTGGATATTGTAGATTTTTTTCAATAGGCGTAACAGTGTCAGCAAATATCCCTCTCATCTTCAATTATGGGCTGATAAAGTAGTTAACATAGTATTAAAAGTACATGCTTCAGTAAAATTTTAGGAAAATAGTAGCTCAGTCTGTATCAGGGTAGAAATGAAAAAAAAAGAGCTAACAACCTGGAAAATTTGCTCTTTGGTAAAAACAAAATAATGAAACTTTGTGATATATATGTCTGGTTCAAAGAAATATCATAAAAAATTCAAACAAACACACAGACACATAAATAATTACGTGACTGGTAGTTACGTTTGGGAACTTAAACATATCAAAGCCCATTGCAAAATAATAGCAAATACAATGCATATTTTTATTTGGATACCCACAGAACAATAAACTAATATTATCTGGAAACTATTCAAAAGCATATAGTCCTTCTAGGTGTTCATTATCTCACCAGAAAATGTCTGTCCATACTAAGACATACACTTGGCCATAAAGCCATACTGTTAGAGTGTTCATATCAGATGCATGAGAATAATACAGACGCACTGTATCTGTTACATTGCCCTTGGTACTTACCTTACCTACAAATGCCTGTCTTCCTTTATCACAACTGGATGACTTAATTTATAGACAGAGTGGATGCCACTTTTTTCTGCATCTCTTCTCTTCTCCTCTGGGTTGTTGTATCCTTCTATCGCTGTGAACTTCATGTAGTCTGACTATAAACCCATTCAAAGGAAAACTTAAACAGCTTCATCGTCAGTTGGACTGTATGCCTTTGTTCTGTAAGCAATAAAATTATATGTCCCTGGCTAAACGTAAATAGATGAGGTTTATTATTATCTTTCTAGAGATAAACTAGGATGGTTGGTTTTTCCACATTGAATCATTTAATGGATTTTTTCCACGTGATGGTTTTTTATATGCTAATGAAACATGTAAAGTGTGACTTTAAATAGCGTAAGGGCCTAAGTAGCACTAATATGGTTAGAGTGGAAAATTCTCTTCTAAGTTCTAATCCTTATGGTGCATTTAAAAGTTAATACAACCAAGTTGTTCTGGACAATAGCTCATTTCAATCATTTCAACAATCATAGGAATGATATAATACTGACTAGCTATAGTGAAAGTGAAAGGGCATGGATCAGCAAATTACATCCGTGGGCCAAACCTGGCCAGTTTTACTTTGTTTGAAAATAAAAGTTTTATTGGAACATAACTGCACCCATTTATTTATATATTGTCTGTGGCTTCTTTAGCTCTGCAAGGACAGAATTCAATAGTTGTGCCAGAGACCTAATGGTTGGCAAAGCCTAAAATATTTACAGGCATTCTAAGAAGAAGCTTGCCAACCTCTGTGTTAGGTAGTAAAATATGCATGTAATTTTTATATGTGCCTTATTTTGCCATTTATCTTGAATGTTCTGAGATAACTTTGATTTCAGATTGTCCCTTTTCTTACTGAACTACTTAAGAGTCCTAGGAATTTTGGTTTCAGTACTTCATTTGTGCCTCTGGACAAAATATGTGTTCTGACCTCTTTTTCAGAAATATGGTGGCTATTTTTATAGCATAGTCCTTTCATTTTAGAAAGTACATGAATAGGGGTACCTGGGTGGCTCAGTCAATTGAGTGTCCAGCTCTTGATTTTAGATCAGGTCATGATCTCAGGGTTGTGGGATTGAGCCCCACATCAGGCTCCACACTCAGCACAGAGTCTGCTTGTCTCCCTCCTTCTGCTTCTCCCCTGCTCTCTCTCTCTCTCAAATAAATACATAAAATCTTAAAAAGAAAAGAAAGTACATGAATATTGAATTGCCTCTTTTATTGGTATTGTAATGAGTTTTATCTTACGTTTGGTTTTAAATTCAAACTCAAATACTTTGTGTTTTTAATCCATAAATAACAGAGCCTGTTCTCTGGTGTTTTATTAACAGTGATAACCTATGTAAAGCTACTTTTATGAACTGTCTGACTTTGGACTTCTCGTTTAATTGCAATGTTAGCATCAGACGGTCTCTCCTTTGCTTTTCTGCCTTCTGCTTCCTTGCAGTGTATTCAGTAAACTTCTATCTCGATAAAAAACAAAATTTCAGTGTTAGCTAACTTACCGTATCTATAAAATGAGACCAGTAACTGTTTATCTGCAGGGAGAAGAAGCTCCGTAGACTTCAAAGTCTGTGCTCTTGACTGCTAAACCATGTGCCATGTTTAGTTGGTGGCTGTGTTTCTTAATTGCCTAAGATTTTATTAATGGTCTGTTTGTTCCTCCCCAAGAATCACATGTTTTATAAAATGAAAGCTCTAGTCATATGCTTTTGTATGTTCGTTTGTTGATTGCCATTAACCTGTGGCAGAAAGCATGGACTGCTGTATGTGGACCCATTTGTCTTCACATAATATTTTTTTGGTATATCATGAGTGATGTGGGAAACAAAGGCAGAAGAGAAATTATTACATTTCTTTACTACCTACAGCCCATTGACAAGTCCTTGAAACAGGCAGAGTGACATTCCTTAGGGACTCAACTGCCCTGATGTTAATACTTTGCTAAGGGCAAAAGGCAATTCTCGCCTGACCCCTCTCCCCCCCACCAGGATCCTGTAAGTCTACTTTAACATATAAAAATTCTTTGGAAACTTCCTTTATCTCTAATCCACCCCCCCAAGATATATGTTGGTAATCATCACCCAAGCATGTGGCCCACCAATATACATCTGAAGGGTCTCATGACTAAGATTTTATTAGATGGTAATAAATGATCTTTTCCCAAAAGTAGCTAGCCTCCTCAAGGTCCTGGACACCTTGCTTCCAAAATTCCTTAGAGACTTATGCTAACCCTAACCCCCTCCGAACTTGAGGGTATATAATGAGCCATTCCTCATGACCATGGTGCAGCTCTTTCTGTCCACGGGTCCTGTCCTGTGCTTTAATAAACCACCTTTTTGCACCAAAGACGTCTCAAGAACTTTTCTTGGTCGTTGGCTCCGGACTCCATCCCCCCAAACCTCACCGATATCCCACAAGCTCATCAATGAGGAAGACTGATATAAGGAGGTCCCTGGAAAGAGGAAGCAAAAGGGAGGTTTCCTCCTTTTAAAGGAAGCCACCCTATGTGAGTAAGCTGTTCTTTGCACTACTAGAAAAGGTGTCTTTTTTTTTTTTCTTTTTCTGGAGTCATGAAGAGGCAACAACATTGAATATGGATTAAACACATGGTTCTTATAAGTAATCAGTGAGCTCTCCCACTCAGGGCACCATAGTATTTGGTAAGTAATCTCCTATCAGGGTGGTTTAAATTCTAGGTCATTTGGACCCTTGTATACAGATGAGTTTGTATTGAAATCTTTTTTTCTAGAACAGAACTAGTGGAAATTTAATTCTAAGAAATAAAAATTTAAAAAAATAAATGCATTCAAATTTTCAACTATTTCCATTCTATTGGATTTAGAGGAGATTTAGCAATACCGCCCATAGGCAGAAGACAAATAAATTCAAAGAGTATATGAAACTGCATCTATAGAAGATTTTGTAAGCATTAGAATTCCTACTTATATTTACTTAGGAAAGGGTTTAGTTAGGATTAAAATTGCAAAGCTTCCTATTTTAGTGAGGACTGAAAATGAAAGACCCAAACCAGGCCTTGTGACTCTCCAGGAGTGCTAGGGGGATTCAGCCGTGCTTGTGAAGGGTACATTTTAGAAGTGGAGCTTTCTGTATCTCTATTTTTATTGATGAGGTTTTTTAGTCATTGAGCCTGTCCTCCCAGCCATGCCTCCCTCTAGCCAGTTGTCAGAAGCACCAAACCAGGATAACGGAACTTCTGCTCTTTCTAAGAATGGCCCAAAAGACTTGGATTAGGAATTTTATGAGTCTCTCATAGGTTCATTTTTTGTCATACTTGGAAATACCTGTTCCCTTAAACCAGTTGTCAGGTGATACTACTTTACAAAATGTTCTTTGTGATCTTGCTCGATATGGCTCAAGATGAGAGAGGCTCTTGTGAACCACCTAATTATTCAGTGTGCCTGCCTTCCTGGAGGTTCAGGTTGCAGCCTGAACAGCCTCTGCCATCCATGAAAGGCATGCACTCCACCCTACTGCTTTCACCTCTAGCCCCTTAGAAAGATGGATTAAGATCTGTCCAACCTAGGTTTAAATTCCTGGTGCATTCCTGGCCAGGCAAGTTGTATAACCTCATTTGTAAAATGGAAATTATAATATTAGAAATTATGGTAGATATTTTTAAAGGGCTTAGAAGAGTATCTGTCACAAAGTATCATGTTGTATATGCCTCAAGAAGTTAGTCCTAGATGATAAAATGAAAGTGTCATCTGAAATATGCAAAGTCATGGATGTGTAGAAGTAAGCACTGATATTAATGTTACTATTATTAAGTATTATGATAATACTAATTGAGCTATATTTCTAACCTCACTCTGGTCTTATTCTTCCTTTTCTTTGCTTCTTGTTTACTCTTTCCACTTTTGGCCTTCAGTCTTCCTGGAATCCTATCCCAGTTGGTCTTCCAACGGTCTATGGTGTATTTCTATTCTATGATCTTATTCACATGGCACTCATTATATCCATTGTCACTCACCCGTTAGTGATACCTCAATATTGGTTATAATTTTCTTGGGAATATAAAGCAATGGTATTGTTATTATTGACTTTCTGAAATGGTATGTTAATGAGCTTACTATGTGTGTACATGTGATGAGTTAAATACAATCAGGGCATAACTCTAAGCAGTAAAGTACTTAACGGGATTTGCCATTTTTATTTTTCCAGTTCCTTTTAGATTTCTATTTTTTCTTAAATGGAAGACTTAGTCAATCTGGCTGTTATAGGAAAATTCTGAAGAGCCAACTTAATTTCTTTTCTTACTCTTTACAGCCACTCACCCCAGCTGTATTTACACATAAATCTTCAGCCTTACCTTGGCACTGGCTAGGTGGCTGACTTCTTGAACAATCAAAAATTCTATCTCAAGCTCCAAGTTCCTCTATCAGAGAAGTGTGCTGGGGACTACTATAGAGAACCTCATTTGTCATTTTGAGTTTTGCTAATTTTAGGGATTGAGGGGATGAGTCCTGAGGCTGACTATAGGTCGATGCATGTGACTTTCTCCGATTCTGGCAGTAGCTCTGACTCTAATCTTCAAGTCGTCATATCTATTTCCACACTGAAAATCCTAGGCCCTTAGTTGATCTTTTCCTGATTTCAAGGATGTCCCAGAATCATTATGTCAGTGGCTCACGAACTAACTCTTGTAGCTTGTAATGGGATATTGGCTTCTGTGTCTATGAGAGCATCAGTTGAGTAAGAAGTCCAGATGTTCTCCCTAACAGATATCATGATTTTATCAAGAAGGGTGCATTACTTGAAGGGAAGAAACACTGGATGCGAAGCATCCATAATTGGAAAGGTATTTGCCTTTATTATAATATAAGTATAAAAGATATTCAGAAAAAGATAGGTAACTGAGAGGTAATTATAATCAATGTATGGGAAATGGCTACATTTCTACAAAATGTATGGGAAATGGCTACCTTTGTACAATGCTATGCACTTGACAAATCAGATTCATATACTATCATGATTGATTTTTACTACAACCATGGGATGAAGCATCAAGGGTTGTTACTGCTCTGGCATGTTTTACCTAGGTTCATGGAGCTTTAAGTTTTCAAGTCAGTTCTCAGTCTAGGTCTTTCGAATCCTGTGTCAAGAGTTTTATGTTTCCCACAGCCACTCAAACAGCACTGCCACCAACTCCCATTTCTCACCATTCTAGCTTTTTGCGAGGAATATATTCTTGGTGTCACAGTCTTTGGACTAGATGTCTCCATGCCCCCTGAATGAAAGATAACTTTTCTCTCTGAAATTTTTATTGTATTTTATTTTATTTATTTATTTTTTTAGTGTTCAGTGATTCATTAGTTGCATATAATACCCAGTGCTCCTCACCAGCCACTCTGGAAAACAGTATGGAGGTTCCTTAAGACATTGAAAATAGAGCTACCCTACGACCCAGCAATTGCACTACTAGGTACTCTTTCTGAAATTTTTCAAATATACTAACAAATCAAATTTATAAAGTTTTCTTCTGGAAGAAATGACAAGTCAAAACTAGAAGAATGTTTTCTTAAAGTCTTAGAGATTTTCCAGTAGGCCCAGTAATAAATATTTTTGAGTGTGCATTTAGAGCGTGGCACTGCACTACGTAGACATTACTGCTATGCAAAGGAAGTAACCTCTTTTTAACCTTGGTNATTTTATCCCAAACTTGACCTTAGGAATTATCCTTTAAAGGAAGGAAGTAGTCCTGAGGCTGGAGATGACCGATTTGTTTTGGCAAAATAAAGCTTCAACAGATTACTTTGGTTTTCTGAAGCAGTCTTCATCCTTCAAGAATTTGAGTTTTTTAAAACATATTTCTAAATGTGAATTTCATGCATTTGAATGACTTTATGTCATACACTACCTCCCAAAACACACCTCTACTTATGTGTTTTTAAAAGAGGTCAACA